>NC_056746.1:1372591299-1372701299 GCF_019279795.1 Protopterus annectens
TGCTGAGCCCAGTTTGCCACTTATAGAAGATGGCTGCTGAACCTAGCCAATTTGTTATTTAGGGTATGCTTCATAAATAGCTGGATAGAGGCAAAGAGATGATTGAGGAGATGTCAAGCTGCAAGTGAAAGATAATCCCAAATGTTTTCAAAAGAATGTATTAGAAAAACCACTTGACTTTGGAAACAGTCACCTACGATACCAACAGGGCAGATAATATATGCATGCATTAGCCATATCTGAACGTCTCTGTATTATTTTTCATTCGGTTGGGAAAGCTCACTTGGTCAGTTAAGTATATTTCAGTAGTAGTAACTGTTTCACTTTAAGTATAAAGTGAGCTCTGAACACCAGTGTCTTATAAACACTGCGTACTCCTTGCCATTCTAGAATGGAAAACCAATATTTTATACACATCTACAATGGGGTGAAATGTGATCAACCCATAAGCGACAGCTGCAGCTTTACCCACAACACACTGATACTGTGCAACTAAAAATAACTTCTGTTCTTGAACATTCCAGTATCATAAAGTACAGTCATCCTGCCAAATGGCCTTTACATTTCATACAACATCCAGTCAAAATCCCCCACTTGCATCTGTTTCAACCACTAGTCTAGTCCTTCACTGTGTTTATGCAAAAGCATTTGATATGCAGAACATCTCACAGGCTTGCAAAGTTATAAAAATGCAATAAACCCCTTTGGTTAAAGGTTCCTATTTGGTAATACTCGTTATATTTATCCTCTTTGTCTTATATATTTCTGTTATCCAGCAGTATTATGCTAACAAGATAGGTGAGTAATAACTCTTACAGAATTTGTTTTCTCCCTAACCCTTTAACTAATGTTTCATTGCAATTTATATACATGGATAACATCTAAAGGGAAAAAGACACTTCCACCACCTTCTGCTGCATTTTCTGCATTCTAAAATCTCTGCATTGCTGTTTATTGCTGTATGAGGCATTGAAGGTGTTCTGTCACTAATACAATAATTTTCTGAAACGTATCTGCTTTATCCAGCTATCGATTTTCAGATAGGTCCTTTGCTGTGCAGATGTGCAGTTTAAAGTGTAATTTATTTATTTGTATTTACCCCCTTTTACTTTTTTGTTATTAAATATAATTATTCTGATAATAATTTTAGTCACCAGTAGCAAGTATTGTACAACTTATTTGTTCACCATAAACAGGAGGCATGTTCTGCACTACATTTTCAATAAATAACAGCAATTTATATTCCTATATCAAAACTGGGAGAGTGTCCTTTCATTTATGTCATCCAGACTTAAAGTAAAAAATACATGTCCCTTTGAA
The DNA here is from genome assembly GCF_019279795.1 of Protopterus annectens. Lineage (NCBI taxonomy): Eukaryota > Metazoa > Chordata > Ceratodontiformes > Protopteridae > Protopterus > Protopterus annectens. The sequence goes on from NC_056746.1 coordinate 1,372,592,620, forward strand.
TACAAATTACTTCATACTTTCCTTGCCATGACAAAAATTAACATAATCATAAAGTAAATTAAATCCTTTGTCTTTATATACATTGTCTCTGAATTCCTATTGACCATCAATCTGTATCTATAAGTACAATATAAAACTGACTGAGGATTTTAAAACAGTTTCAACCCATCAGGAAAAAATGTCTTCAAAGCTGCAGGTTACAGCAGCTTACGCTTCAGTTCTTTTAATATGACATTCTCTCATGAGAACATAACAAATAGGAATGCTGCAGAAACGTTAAATGCAATCAATCCTGGTCAATAACCAAATATTTATCTTTCACCATACTCTATTAAATGGTCTCCAAGTTGCAAAATTATCTTTTCCTGCTCATACCAAGAAATAAATCGTACTTATATAATAAAAATCTAACCTACAGAATGTCAGTAAACATTCTCTGTGGTAATTGACTGCTTATTTTGCCCAGGAAACAGGCATCATTTTCAACTTGATCATGCACCAAACTACTGGTCCTTTGACCTGTCATTCTTTCAGCCACAAAAAAAAAAAAAAATAAGCAAACAGCTTTTGCCACCATAGCAGGCTAGCAATTTGCCTGAGCCCCAGGTGGGTGACTCTGCTGTGGCCATTTGTTTTACCTCAGGCCATTCATCTTTTACAGCTGCAGGCAATATGGATTGAGAGTTAGTTATCCTCAGGGACTGTTGGGGTCCCCCTCAGTGGACAAGAGAGAGAGAGAGAGAAACACACTCTTGCTGGCCCTACAACAGGGAATAGGAAAGGCTTCCTTGTTTAGTCAGAATGTTGCAACCATCCCTGGGGAAGCTGCTGTTGTGATTATTAATACTGTTGGATCAATTTTTTTCTGTCACAAAGGAACGGAAAACTAAACATGTATCTACTCATCCTCAAATTTCCTTGTTGTTTACAGAGTCTGACTTATGGTTTAATTTAATTGACCCTTCTGATAAGGTGGTTTCTGGTTTTAAAAAAAGGGAGGAATACCTCCTTACCTGAAGAGATTCAAGATTCTGAATCTGCACAGGAAGACGAAAGGGCAGATGCAAGGTTCTCTCTTCAGTTTTCTGATTCAAATGAGAACGCAGTTTCTAATTCTTCCTGTGGAGGTTTCTTTTTCTCTGAGACTATTTCCAGAATGTGCCAGTGTTTCATAAGGAGAGCACCGGGGTTTCTCAGTCCCTCACAAAATACTATGAGCTGTTACAGAAGGAAATTCCAGAACCTTCACTCATTCTCCCCATTCTGTCAGTTCTGGAGAATGTGTGTGCCACTGCAATTTTCCTGGTAGCCTGCTGCCCTAAAAAGTCAGATAGAACATATAAAGTACCTCAGTCTTTTAAGTTTTTATACATTCATCCCAAACCTGACCCAGCAGCTATAGCTTTAGTCAATCCTACTGCTGCTAAACATTTGGTTAATTCCAGTCCTACTCTTTTTGACAAGGATGAGAAGATTATTGATATGTATAGGAAAAGTGTATGAATGTGCAACTTTGTTTTTCAGAATTTTGAATTATTAGGATCATATACTAAAGTTTATTCTGACTAATTATGAAAGTATAAGAATATTTTGTCTGCAACTTCTTCTGTGGAAAAGTCTGCTTTAAATAGGTTCATAGGTTAGTACTAAGCTAACTGCCCTTGCCAGTCATTTTAAGCTTAGCCAATTATCCCTTGTGAGACTCAAACCCTGCACCTTGAGTTTGTAAGGCAAATACCTTAACCATTAGGCCACCCTCCCATTTAGTTCTGTCCATTGAACATGTCACAACTCGTTGTTTACATTGTGTGTATGATTCAGTTGATAGTTCTTCCAAGGATATGGTCACCGATTCATGTTTTGAGGAGGTTTGTCTGGCTGCATTCTCAGAACTTCCCATATGATGTGAAAATGAAATTTTAAATTCTTCTTTGGATTGGGGTTTAGTTTTTGGTCCCTCTGCTGCAGAGATTATCAAAATCTCTGATGAAAGTGGCAAGATGATACAAAGAATCTAAGATGTTTCAACTGTCCTTTTGTAAATTGTCTAGGGATGCTTTAACCCCTCATCCATTTTTAGGGATCCTTTAACCCCTCGTCCATTTTTAGGGATTCTTTAACCCCTGATCCATTTTTGGCAAAAAACCTAAATAGAAAATGAGTACAATAGACGTTTAAGTATAAATCACAGGGGAGTTCCAAAAGAATTCAGGACCCCCCCCCAAAAAACCAAGGACAGTTCAACACATCTGAATGATCATTTAAGGGACCTTGGCCCCCCACCCCTTTAAAAAAAACATATCTGATATATATATATATATATATATATATATATATATATATATATATATATATATGGGTCTACCTGAAAACACTGACACGCAAAAATACCGACAACGAGATAACCGATACCACAAAACCAAAAGTTCAAAAACACGAAACTTCACATGCCCGACAAACCACAATCCTGACAATCAACAAAACAAAACAAATACCTTTTCCGTAAAACACACACACACAACACAAGCACACCAAAAACCTTACAAACCTACACTAAACCTTACATACACAACTATCTATGCACTAACCTTAACCCAAACCCTAACCCTAAGGTCCATCACTATCGCACACTCACCTAACTCGCGCCCTAACCCTAACTCACTTAACCCACCCCTAACCCTAAAGTCTGTCACTATCGCACACTTACCTTACCCACACCCTGAACCTAACAAAGTCAGCTCTTACCTCTGTTATACCAGGCACCATCCCTTCGTAACTTGGATAATTGTTTACCGTTGCCGGTGAGAGTGCGTGCGACTTCACAAACGAGATCAACCAGCAGGGATCGATGCAAGAGGAAGTATTCAGGGGAATTCAATGGTACCCAGTGACAGACCAGGAGATGAATGGTCTGGTCTTTAATTTATCTGACCATATTTTGACTTCAGCTGAATCCTCGTTACTTAATAAAGGACTTTTGTTTGTTCCATCCACAGGTATGGATGTAACCACATTTCTTATAGACTTAAAAATGTTTGGGCACAATGTGTTGCTTAAACTGATGTATCAAAAAGACGCTGCAGGTTGTGAACATGCTAGACAAAATTTTTCTTCTTTGAAACGCAAAAGTTCATATATTCCGTCAATACCTACCCATGTTGAATGTTTTATTAAACTTTGTGAAAAAGATGTTTATGAAAGTTTTTATGGTACAAAAGGGTGGAAATGTTATTTTAATTTGAATGCTAATCAAAGAGAAGCTTTAAAGTTATTACAAAGTAATTCTGAAGTGATTATTAGGCCAGCTGACAAGGGTGGGGGGATTGTACTCTTGAATTGTACCGATTATAGAAATTCTATGCATATGTTGCTTGAAGATACAGAAACATATATTGTTTTAGATGTTACTCAATATATGATGTTAGTTAGATCAGTACATGATAATTTATATGATCTATTGATGTGCAGGCAGATTGATCGCGATTTATATGGCTATTTGTATATTGAACATCCTTATATTCCGGATATAAAGGGATTGCCAAAAATACAGAAATCCTTGCCTTTACCTCCTATGAGGTCCATTGTTGCAGGTGGTGGGTGGGTGACTGAGGCTATGTTGATTTACCTTGAGAAGAAACTAGGACCGATTGTGAAAAGTATTCCCACTATATTAAAGGATACCGTCCAGCGACTTGATGATATTGATATTTACACCAGGGAAGCTTTACTCCCAAGATGTTATTCTAGTAGCACTAGATGTCAAAAATCTATTCACATCCATACCTAATGAGTATGGATTGGAGGCTATTAGGGAAATATTAAGTGAAATGGAGACTGTAACAAATGATGAGGTGACCTTGCTTTGTACTTTATTGGATATGGTGTTATCCAACAATGTTTTTATGTTTGATGGCCAACTTTATCTGCAGCAATGGGGGGTAGCAATGGGCACCTCATGTGCTAATTCCTACACCAGTTTAGTGGTCTATCACTGGGAAAGGAAGTTCCTGTTTAATAGTGTTCATTTTTCACAAGTCTGCCTATACAGGCGATTTGTTGATGACATCCTGTTGTTTTGGGATGGTGAATTTTCTGACTTGTGCCAATTTATACACTATTTGGAGTCAACAACAGACTTCTTAAGGTTTACTATAACAGGCTCTTTAACTAGTGTGGACTTTCTTGATGTAACTATAGATAAAAACAGTTTGGATATGATATAGACGAAACTTTATTGTAAGCCTTTTTGGAAGAATGCTCTACTGGAATTTAGTAGTATGCATCCCAGGTCCGTCTTTCCCAATCTAGTGAAAGGACAATATCATAGGATGAGGAGAATATGTAAAGATCCTAGTGACTTGCAGGTTCAGATTGATTCTTTGGACCAACTATTTATTGAGAGGGGCTATAAAAGAACACTCCTGGGGAGAGCTAAGAATGAGGTGTTTGGGAATTCATAATTAGTTCCATATATGTGCCATTATGATACACAACGTAAAAGTGGTAGACTTGCATTTGTAACCACCTATACTAATGAAAATGCTATGTTGACTTAACATTATTAAAGATAATTGGGATGTTCTTACTGTTGATTTGAATACAGCAGGTATAGTGGGCAAAATACCCTCTTTTATGTATAAGAACAGCCTAAATTTGAAGAGGCTTTTGTGTTGTGATAAAATTGAGCATAGGGGTTCCAACATGAGCATGGGAGACTCAAATGTAGGCATCTTTCCATGTAGAAAGTGTAACATGTGTAGTGCAGTCTCCAAGGAACAGATGTTTAAACATCTTGATTTGGATTTCAAGTTTTTTCCATGGTTTACCGCCACCTGTGATAGTAGTAATGTGGTGTATCTTGCCAAATGTAAATGCTGTACTTGCTTTTATGTTGGCAAGACCTCTAGGAGGTTAAAGGACAGGGTTTATAATCATCTCTATGATATAAAGAATATGCACCTTCAGAATGCATTGGCCAAGCACATTTCTGTTTTTAATTCTCATAGTTTTTGTTTTATTGTGCTGCAACTTGTGAGTAAAAATGAGAGAGGTGGTGATCCCACTAACTATTTGGAGTCTGTGGAATTAAAGTGGATTTTGAGGCTGAGAGTCCATATACATCCTGGACTTAATAGCCATTTTAGTATAAAGCCTGCACTTGAAGCACAACCCCTAAAGTGATTGTTTTTGCATATACATTGTACCCTTTGAAGCCAATTTAATTCAATGCTAATTGTATAATTAGATGATTTAATGATTTTATTTGTTGTATCTGACTATTGGGTAATACAGATATTTAAACTGAGTGCTTTTTCTTCACTGTGAGATCTGATGAAGTCTGAGTTGTTCATGCGAAAGCGCTTATCTGTTTGTTTCTAAGATTAAAAAATTTATCCTGGATTTCAGAGCTGTGGTGGTTCCAACTTGTGTTTTATTATTTATATACATATATATATATATATATATATATATATATATATATATATATATATATATATATATATATATATTCTTTCATTGTATTGTAAATATTCTTTAATCCAACAATATATTCTTCATACAGAACAAATATATCAACCTGACTTTCTGTTTTTGTATTCACAATGTTTGCTCGTTCTTCAGATTGCTGTCCATCAATCTAATTTTATTAAGTGCATTTTTAACCTGACTGCCCAATATTCATGCTGTGATTTTATATCTGACTTTAACATTAGAATCTCCAGCCTGCTGAACTGACTGTGCTCCATACTAAAGATCACCTTCACAATGTGTATATACTTCATTATTATTTTGTTTGTGAACATGTCAAGTCATGTCATCAAAGGTAATTTCACCAAATGCAAAAAGAATGAGTGCTGTTTGCTGAAATTTCTTTTGTCGACAGTGGAGTTTACTTTTTTCTCCACTGTTGTATCATCTCCTGAGTTGTTTTTATAAGTGCAGGGAGTGTAGGGGTGTTCCCTCACATGTGAGGGGGTGTAGGGGAGGATGCCTCCCTGCAAAAACAAAATTATTGTGTGCCAAAGGTAGTTTCAGCAAGTTTTCCTTTTTTACTGTTTGCCAAAATTACCTTCAATGACTCAACATGAATCCATTTTGTATATGTCTATGTAATACTTGTTTTGCATTTCATAAATTAATTAATCTTTCTGTAATCTCTGTAACCTTTCCAGAGCTTTTCTCCCTGTGCCTATGCTGTAAAAGAACACTTCTGCCCAGTTGGACTGTGTTGGTGAACAAATATCAGTCACTAAATAAATAAATAACTATGGCTTATAAGAAGGGACTCATTAACAGCTCATACCATTAATCCTGTACACTAACTGCCAAATTTTAGGCAAAACACTTGCACTGGGAGGTGATGAGATTTTTGTTCACCACAGAAAAAATGATTTAATTGTTTAATGTTATCCTGCTGGTTTGGCTCTCAACACCATTAAGCATTTTGTCTTTATGCCCCTAGACCCTTTTAAATTTACTCTAGTTTCATTATTTTTTTTTCAAATATTGGTTATTGCAACAAAAGCTCAAAAAATTTAAAAGTATCAAATTCATGGTTTTTGAAGCTTATTCCACAGGCTACTAATATGTCATTTGTAAGATGGTGAAAAATGTGTTAAAGAATCATGGGCCAAGTGCCTCTAGTTTATTTAAGTGATAGAGGATGCAAGGTACTTTGTTAATTTAGCAAAATCCTTGCAGGAACTGCTAATACTATGAAAATATACAGTTCTTATTCAAGTAGCTAAAATACATTTGCTTTATTCCCTTTATTTTTGCTGTTGAGTTATTTTAGGGATTTACATTTTAAATCAGCAGAACACAAAGCCAGCACTCCCATCACATGAAGCTAATAAATCTCCCTTAAAAGATATGGATCTGACAGCTGTCTTGTGAAATACTCACAGTCATAACATAGTGACTAGAGTTTTCAGTGTTTCTGTAAAAATATAACAACCCCCCCCCCCCCCCCCGAATTTAGACTGAGTACTAGAAAACATTTCATTGAGGTTGGCATTTTAGGCCAGAATACTTTCTTTGTGACTTATCTTCTTTCAGCTTTTCCTGGTTAGGGGTCGCCACAGCAGATCATCTGTCTGCTCATGATTGGCAGTGGAGTTTTACGGTGTTGAGTTGCCAGCCCGGCACCCAACCTTCCACAGAAGGCACACATGCACACCTAGGGCCAAATTAGTGTGTCCAGTCCACCTACTGCATGTCTTTGGGAGGAAAGCGGTGCACCCAGAGGAAACCCACGTGACGACAGGAAGGACATGCAGACTCCCCACAGAAGGCACCCCAGCTGAGAATCGAACTGGAGAACCTCTTGCTGTGAGGCGGCAATGCTAACTGCTGCACCACTGTGGCTGTCCTGCTTCTTTGTGACTTATATTTCATATATTTATTGTTTGTAAAATGGCTTTATTTATTTATTTATTTTGTATGTAGTTGGATTTTGTTTTAATTTTGTTTACATGTAAATGCACTAAAAATGATACCAGAATCATGGTAATAGTGAGAAATTACACTTAATAGTCACAGGTATAATTCATGGAATTTCAGCTTATGAGAACAGAATTTCATTTTTAACAATGTTAATCTGTATCATTGAATATAGTGCTCATTGTTCTATTCATTTGACAGAAAACGTATAATATTGAAAAGCTGTTGCAGGCCCAAAATATCAAAAACTCATAATACCAAAAAACGATGGCATCTGTGGGATGGGAATTTGCCTTTGCCCACTGTTGTGTGAATCCAGAGTTGATTAAGTTGCAGCAGATGTGTGTGAGTGGGTTGGGGGGGGGGGGCTGCAGTGGAGCTTGCCTGCTGCATAACATTATTTTTTGGGGGGGTATTATGGGTTTTGGTATTATGGCATAGATCCACTGCTCATTTCCTACCTCCACCAGCTGTGTTGCTTGTTCTATAGCAGTTGAAGTAACATTATCTCCTTCTGTAGCAGTGATGTTGTCCTTGTTTGGCCTAAAGTTTAATAGCCTAACTATTAAAATAAAAATCCTTTTTAACAATTTATTAGTTGATAAAATACAGAAAATAAATGGACTGATTGTTGGGTTGCTTCTTGCATTATGCTGAATAACTACTCATCAGTATCTGCCTGGCAGTAATATTTCTTACGTGCCTTTAGTGTTGTTTCTTTTTCTTACTTATAAATCTTATACATTAATTCCTTTTATGAAGAAAATACAAGGACGGTGTAACAGTGCATAGAGGCTGTTTGGTTAGTTTCTGCTGAAAAATGTTCTTTAAAATTCCCAGCAAGTGAGCAGTATAAGCCAAGGGTAACTTTAAGAAGACAAAGTTATCCTTGAAGATGTTAAAACCAATTAAACTTTAAAAGCCTCCCAAAAGAGGCTAGCAAGGGAGTTCTTTGGGGTAACCCGAATACAGCAGAGGGATCTATGTAAGGCACATCTTTGTTAAAAACTGGAAGGGTAAATGTTGCCTTGGAGAGAGAACTGCTTTACCTTAGCCATATATGTTATATGCTTCATTTGCACAGGGTCAGACAACCCTGAAAGTACAGCTAACTGACTGAAAGTTGTGGAACTACATGTTAACTGCAAAGTACTGTCCATGAATTTAACAACGGTGGTTTCAGGCATAGACTGTGAGCTGTACATCTGCTATGGTAGGTAAACAAGGACCTTTACTGCCCCTCAGCCCAGTATATTAGAATTTTAAACCAGCAAAGACACCTCCAAAGCTAAGGTGTGTTTTTTTATTTCATTTCCCCTTATGCATCTCACTGAGAAAAAGCATGTTTTAAGGGTCTGTGTAACACTGCAAATGTGTTTTCAAAACAAGTAAAAAAACTTAGACAAGCCATTTGGATTGGCAGGTATCACACTAAGTTGTGAGTGTGATTTTGTTTTAGAGAATGGGTGAACTGTAGACAGCACCCCGATAGGAGAATGAACTTTCTCCAGCAGGGTGTTAATCTACTGGTAATGCCCGCTGAAAAATGAGTCCACCACTTCATGACAACATATCAAGCTTCTGTGGAGCTCAGACTGAAAAACCTAATGGTCACCATTATTTTACAGTCGCTAAGCAGCACTTTTGCTGTTTCGTGAGTGTAAAATAAAGGGAAAAAAAACATTTTTAGACCAGCATGGCCAAGTAGGAGGACACTTCAAAGCATATCCAGGATATTCTGAAAGCTTATACCTCTCAGTTTGCCTATGAATGCCAAAGGATCCCACAGGATAAACTGGAGACAGTTGCTGTGGGAAGGAAAATCTGGTCTATCCTACTCAGCTTCTTACTGTAACAAATGCCACCTGAAAACCAAAACAAGTAGCTTACAAAATTATGTGGACAGCTATTGGGATGGACAGATGGATGGATGGATGGATGGATAGATGGATGGATAGGTGGTTGGTAAGCATTAACATTATTTAAGAAGGTGGTATTGGAATTAAGCACAGAAATCCTAATTTTTCACCCCAGAATATAGGGCAGTGAGAAAAATACTGACATAAAAGCTGACAAGGATAAGTGCTAAGAAATAAATCGAGGAGAAACCAATACAGATAGAAAAGACGCCAAAGGGATTAAGTAGAACATTAATGCATGGTGCTGAGCAACAGTGCCTACAGTCTAGGCAGCAAGCTGTCTGCAGTGGTAGCTCAGATGCACTAAGGATGCTTGGTATCGTAATCATCTCAGAGAACCATAGTGTAGCTGTCAGTGCTAACGGGCAGCAGAATACCCAAGTGCAATAACTGGAACAAAGGGAAATAGTTGTCTTCTATTTAAGGCTGGGGATGAAAGCAACACAAATATATACTGGAAAGGAATAGAGTATTGTCGGTCACCCTGGAGAATTGAACTGGTGCCAAGGTACAAAGAGAGGATCCATACAGTTCTCTATCAAGAAGCTGAAAGAAGTTCATTTGATGACCAGGCTTTGAGGGACTTAAATATGGCTGATACTGGTTAAGTACAAAGATGGTACCCCAGCTGAAGCTCAAACTGTAGAACTAAGCAAAGTGAGGCACTAACACCAACTACTGCATCTTGCCACTCATGCCTTTATGGTATTTCACAGGTTCTGGATTTGTGTGTGTGTGTGTGTACGTGCAAGTGCGTATGTGCGCTCGCACGTGCGTAAATGCATATGTGTGTGCGCGTAAGTGCAAGTGTGTGTGTGTGTGTGTGTGTGTGTGTGTGTGTGTGTGTACGTACGCTGGGGAGGGGAGCTAAGAAGTAAGAATTGTGCTATGTATATAAAAAAATATATAAAAACGCTGTCCATATCAGCTGTATTGCTATGTATACGTTTAATGCAATAAGAGATACAATTTAAGCTGTGATTACTTCATGGATAGCAGCCTGGAAAGTTAAGTTAGGTTGCTAATTTCTGTCCGTAGTGATAGTTTTGGTTAATAACAATTGCAGCTCTGATAAGACACAGGCTGAACTGATTATTTCTCTTGCAAGATACACCCTAGTTTTACTGACCTGTAAGCGCTGAAAATTAACTGAGTTTTTTACGTGTTTTCAGACTGACGTGTTTAGATCTCGGAGTAAAAGTAAAGATGTTTGCTTCTGAAAGATGATGTTATTTGAAGTATAAACAAGCTATTTGTTTAGATATCTGAGTTCATGTGGGTTGAGACAGGGCTTAGATTACTAGTTTTTGCCTTGTCTTTAGTTCAGTGGTTGCTACTTTTTTTCCCCTTTAATAATTACTTTTGTAGTTTGATTGAAGTTGGGAGGATAAGTAGACAACACTATTAACTAGCATGAACTAATAATTTGTCCAGTGCTACCTGTGCTGTGACATTACCTTTAGCTGATGCAAGTCACGTCTAGTTTACAGAATCTGAAGTCTGACACTTAAGATCCCTGGCAGTATGTTAGAATAGGTCAGCAATATGTTGGGTATTTTGGGATTTTGTCAGTATACAAACACTACTCTGAAAGTCAGTGATTTCCTCCATTATGTCTGTGGGATATGAACAGCTTTTTCAGTACAAAACTGATAACATGGAGTCTAACAACTCTAGCCAGCAAAAAAGTCTAAGTGCTAACCCAACAAGAGACCAGCAAGGCAGAAAGCTATTGTTCAAATCTGTCTTAGGTTAAATGGTTCCTTTACCTCACCAAGACGTTTTTGGGATTGTTTCTGCCTGTATATTCCTTCCATATATTTGCCCTTGAAAAACAGCTTGCTCTATATTTGTAAGCCTGGGGCTTTGGAATGGATAGTGTCCATTCAGGACTAGCTGGGGGAAAGGAAGGAGAAAAGTTGTAGTATCATTGACTGCACTCCTGTATGGAGGACTACAGCAACCACTCATACTTGGCTGCCAACTAGTTCCTCTGTTTAACTGGCTCAATGAACTAGCTGGACTCAGGCATTTTCAAACATGCCCGAAGTAAATTGGTATGTGGTAAAAAGTTTCCATTAGCAAACTACGTAAAACAAGAGCAAATTAAAAAATATGTAAGAAAAGAGGTTAAAACCAGATATTTGTAGGCATTATTAATAACGGACTCATACTGGTAGAAACAGGTACCACAGCTGCAAAGAATAAATGCTTCAAATTCAATGTGGATGGGATGTTTTGTAAGAGTCATGTGTGCTGTACTCAGCAGTGTTAGCAGAGCTGTATACATAGTACAGGCAGAATCTGCGATAATATTTTCAAGTTAAAGTAACAAGAATCATGACTGGTTGCCCCCACTCATCAAAGTTCTGCATCAGCATTATGGCATTTAATTTATGCCTGCTATGTCCTTTCAGCAGGTTACTGCTAGTTAGAGGGTAAAGTAAAAATGGGAAGATTAATACTAGTAGTAGAGGCATGGGTTAGTTCAACGGGTCTGTACTAGTTAACCAGCTACTAGTAGCAGGGGCATGGGCAAGTTCAAAGGGTCTGTACCAGTTAACCAGCTACTAGTAGCAGCAGCATGGGTAAGTTCAAAGGATCTGTACCAGTTAACCAGCTATTAGTAGCAGAGGCAAGGGTAAGTCCAAAGGGTCTGTACCAGTTAACCAGCTACTAGTAGCAGAGACATGGGTAAGTTCAAGGGGTCTGTACTGGATAATCAGCTCTACAGGTCTATCTATGAGGGTAAAAACAGTAGTAGGAAATTACCGGGGAGAGGTAAGGGGTAAGGGTAACAATAGTTACTAGCACAGAAGGAAAAAAGGCTACCAGAAACAGCAGGAATTAGAAAGGGTATATTTTAAACCAGCCGCTGTCATCTCTAATTAAGACAGATTGCACATTTTAAAGTGAAGGAAAATTTCAATTTGTGCAGAACCATGTTAAGAAATGCAGGTAAAAACATTTGGTGGTGAAATAAAAAGTTGAGTGTGTGGGCATCATGTAAATGCTTTTATTTTGTGAGAGTAGGAGACATTCACAGCCAAGCACATCTACAAATACTTACAACATCTCTTCTATGGTCCTTCACAGTAGCATCAGCCTTACAGTGTTTTACTGACATACATGGTTTTCACTTACCACGGGAAAAAATGAAAAAGAAACATAAATAAGAAATTCAAGTGGTCAACTTTGTAGCCAGGCAAAGCTTTTGAATTCACATGAGTACAATTTTTTGTGAACATCTCTTAGAAATGTCATAGCCTACAGAGGCCGCAAGATAGTTGTAGCTAAAGTGAATATCTGCAACATAGATTTGTCCATACAAAGAGACTGAACAGCATTTTATCTCGTTGGTGGACAGCAGCTAAAAATTATGCATACACTCTTTTTTAAATATGGAGGGCACTGGAATGGGGTGATTACATTTTTAGAGATTAGATATTAATCAAGGTGGGGTTCAGGGGGATCAGCATTATGATTTTTGAGTACAGAATAAAACCTGCTGGCTACACCCCTTCAAGCAGTTCAAAGAGTAACAGTTTCTATTAATGCATCTCCATAGGAAGTGATCAACCTTGAGTAAAACTCTATGCCCCACAAAATCTCAGATCAATCCGTGAGTGGCTTAAATTAGACTAATAATTTTCCATTGTAACCACTACAGTTTGTCCTTGGCTTGGGTGTGCTGTAATTACAGTAACTTCATAACAAAGTCTTACTTCAGAGAAAAAACTTTTGAAAGTATTGGATCAGGTGAAAATCAGAATTGTTAATGAACAGCCACTTTATTAGGCACAGTAATTAAGAAAAAGACATTTTAAATGTAAACAAACTTTTACATAGCCTTTATCACTTCAGTATGCACACATTCACTTTCAGGGACTCCTTTTAGTAGTTGTAAAATGGTTTAAAAAAAGTACAACATAGACAATTCACAAACTGCAGCATTGTGCTGGTTGTTCACTTCTGTATTAAGAAAAACATTCATTTTTATCAGGCAGCATTATTTTTTTCATGTCTAAAATTAGAGTTTGCATTGGTACAAAAGACTGCCTATTAGCATTCATTCTATCCAGAACATGTAAAGGAGCCCTTGTCTGCCTTGAATTTGGCGTCTAAACCTTCATAATTCCAAGCTTGGTCCTGCTCAAAAAAGAGGATTACATCTCAAATGAAACAAAAGATGTGTACAGTTTTAGCTCACATAGTTATTACCATATGGCAAAGCTTGATGTTTAATGAAATGGATGACATTTTCATGAACATAAACGTAAGGTATAATGGAAACAATATCCTCAGTATTTGGAATGCATCATTATTTTGTTTATGTACTTATATTGTTAGTGTTTAGAGCACATGAAATGAAATGGCTTCCAACAGCTGCTGTGCACCTTCTGAAGTGGTCAGTTGTATTTAACCCCCTTCAGAGTCTCACTCCTCCTGTGAGAGTGGCTGCAGTGTTATGATGACCTCATACTTCATATTTCCATAGCCTTCAGTCCCTCCAGAGGTTGAGTTTGCAGTTCCTGTGGACACTTGATTGGCTAATGTCTCTGCATTAACCTACACCTGTCACAGCTAGCCTGTTCCCCCTCCCTCATTTGCCATGTAACTCAAAATGCATTCTGTTTGATCTCAGGGCTCTTTCTTCTTCAGGAGTGGAAATGTCCTCTGGTCTTGTTGTACTCCTTCTCTCTCTGCCAACAGTGACCGGGCTGCTACTTGAATCCTAATAGTATCAATGGCAAACACCTTGTTCCTCTACTTATATGCTGTCCTTCCAAGCTGACGTATTTTTCATTGTGTTCTATGTCTACAAAGAGTTGTCCTGCATTACTTTGGCTTTGTTTACAGAACCTCATAATACAGCACAGTATATATATATATATATCTATATATATATATATATATATATATATATATATATATATATATATATATGTGTGTGTGTGTGTGTGTGTGTGTGTGTGTGGTGAGTTATAATCTGCCTTATTTCAGTTAACAATATCATTTCTGAACATTTATACTCATGGACAGACTGTTATCTCTGCTCTCATAGAAATAAAGTTTTCTGCTTTCTTACCTGCAAAGTCTTTACTGTAAATTATCAAATTGTAAAATATGACATGCTGCTGACATGGCAGAAAAGGAATACAGTAGAGAGTCAATTATCCGAATTAAGTAGGACTTGGGTAGTTTGGATAATCAAACTGTTCGGATAATCAAACATACATTGAACCCGATAAAAACATTTCTAAAATCTTGTTTTTTTCTGCACACAGGGAATACATCCAGTGGACAATAAAGAATTTTTTCGCACACATGAGTGGGCTACAAGCTCAAAAACACACACAAGTGAATACGTGTAATGTTTAAATATTCAGACTTTGCAATTTTTCCTACCCAAAAACTTTGGAAGGCTGCATTTGGATGATTGACATTTTGGATAATCGAGTCTCTTCTCTAGGATTAGTCTTATATTTTATTTATTTTTTTTCTATGTTAACCAGATAAACTCTTCACTCATATCTACACCTTGCTAGAGGCAGCCCAGGAGCACCGTCTGATTCAGTGTTACCTGTATGGCAAGCAGAGATGGAGAGAATCATACTCACCCTGGTGTGGTTCTCTGAGCCCTTCTGTTTTATAGTTTTCAGTGCTACAAAACCTAGAAAATATTGTGAGCTGCACCAGCACTGATACTGTCATTATCTTGGTCATCCGGGTCTTGGATCATTGTTGGATGATGAATGTGAATAGCTGATGTGACTTGTGTCAAATGTGATGTGCCAAGAAAGCTCACTATCATTATAATCTTAGGTAGTGGATAGTGTGACCTGTTGTCCCATCAAACTTACCCCCAACTGCACATAATATGGCCTGAGGCTATGTAATTTTGGAGTTACTACACAAAGTTAGATAGGGTATGGAGGTTCTTTGAGAATGCTGTATCCTACTAATGCATGTGTGGTGTATTATTATTCACAGTCATAGTATGAGTTTAGAAATTTCATATTTTATGGAACTGGATTCATACGGGGAAAGTCAACATTATTAAGGTTTGAATTTCTGTCAGACTCTTTGTAACCTTGTGTTACTTATGTCTGAGGGAATTAACATGTTCCTCTTATCCCAATGTTCTTATCCTAGATGTGAAATAACCCTTCCCTCTAATCCCACTGTTCATATCCTAGCATAGGATTCCTAAATGTACAAATGCTTACTGTACCAGCTTGGTTCCATTACACTGTATCTGTGACCATGACATCAGACTTCAGTTTGTTGAATTTTTGATTATTTTAACTGAAATTATTAAAAAAAAATGTGATGGCAAGGTTACCAAGCCCTCCCCGTTAATTTTGTAAGGCAGCATCAAGCCGTATACATTGGGTTAAGTCACATGCAGTGGCTGTGACAAAACTACCATTGTATGTAGTCAGTTTATTCTTGCATATACCAAGAGATTGGCAAACTGTGTTTTCTGTCTCTTGAATTTAGGGCAATATCTCTTAGAAGATTTGTATTCATTCTAGTAAGCATTTCCCTGTTTCATGCAAGCATGTATAAAATGCAGTTGAATGCCGCAATGCCTGTCTGGCTGAATCAAAGGAACATGTGTTTGTGCCAGACTCTTTCAGAAAACATAGGATGGTGGCCTTTCTCCACTGTTGTGCAACCAAGCAGTTGGTATATGTAAGTTAGGTTGTGGGGTTCCACCCCCTACACGAGTAGCACAGGGGGCCTTGCCCCTTCCAAAAAAAAAAAAAAAAAAAAAAAGCAACATTTTTTTCAATGTTTTATCCATTGGGGAAAGATCTTTGACAGATAATCCTGAATTAGTATGTGGCTGTCTCATTATTCTCCCCTCTCCATTCCATTCTGTCCTTTTTGGTAGCCATATGTTTGTTTAATTTAACAACATTATATGTGTTGTTTTACAATGCTTTTCATCCATTTACCACCCTGTCCTGAAGAAAAACACTTTTCCTTTTGTTTTGAAACTGTACTGTTTAAATTGCAAGTTGTTGCCTTCTTACCCTCTCAGACTTTCCTTTTTTAACATCTCCTGATGTAATATGTTTTGCTCCCTTTGATACAGCTAGCTTGTATACCAGATGAGCTTGGACTGTTTACCCTCACATATCCCAAAAAGTCAGTCAAGGACAGGTAAGATTATGTAGCCATCAGCCCACACTTCATATCAGGGGAATAGGAGCTCTGTTTGCAGTTTTAACCCATAGAAGTGACCAAAGCCTAGTCAAGTAGGCCACTGAAATGTTCATTAGAAATGTTACATTTATGGACTCACTTTACAGTGTGGGAAAAGCAAACACATGCCTTACTTTTTCTGTTCCCTATGTGGCTAAGTTAGGGCCTAAAATGACAAAATAAAATCTTGGCACTAGAATAGGACAGCCCATGGCTACTAGAGTGGCCACTCTGTGACCAGACCATAGGCTGCTATACAGTGCAACGAGTCAGCACTTGGGTGGAAATGAAGAAGCCATACTGATGCACAGAGATCTCAAGAACAAAACGATTTCCGTGTACCCACAGCTTTACTTCCAGTTCCTCCTTTTTATAGCAAACATGTATGCATGTATATCCCAGTATATGTATATATATATATATATATATATATATATATATATATATATATATATGTGTGTGTGTGTGTGTGTGTGTGTGTGTGTGCGTGTGTGTGTGTGTGTATGTGCACAGACAGCTATATATAGACGTTTATAAGCACACAAATGCATGTATTAATTATGTTAATTTATATTAATTTGACCAGCTTTCTTGCACTTACAGTTGTTTGAAACTTGATTAATCTGGATAGAAACTTCATCAATAAGTATAAAGATATATATATATATATATATATATATATATATATATACATATACACACACACACACTCACACACACACACACACACACACACAAACACACCAACAGAGGAACCTAGAACTGCACTCTTCATGTAAAAGCTGCAGAGTGCAGACATAAGCTAGAGTTGTGCAATCTATCCTTCCTTTAATTTTTCTTTCACAGCTTGTGTAACATTATATATATTTTTTGTAAGATGACAAATTATCTAGTAGTTAACCTACTGCTTGTCAGTTAATACAGTTTTACTGGCTTAGCATATGGGCAGTATAACTAATATCAACAGTTTTGCCAGTCAGTTCTATGACAGAGTTTGAATACTGCATGTAGAAATCCTATCAAGGCTGTTACTAGCAGTTTGAGTAATGACACTGTACTGCTGTATGTTGAGTGTTTTACTGACCCAGGCTTTGCCCTGGACTGGTTCTGCTGGATACTGACCCAGGTTCTGCTTTGGACTGCTTCTGCTGGCTACTTACCCAGGCTTTGCTCTGGACTGCTTTGCTGGATACTGACCCAGGCTTTGCCCTGGACTGGTTCTGCTGGATACTGACCCAGGCTTTGCTCTGGACTGCTTCTGCTGCCTTTGCACCTGACATTTAAGGACTCATGGCAATTGCACAAAATGCAGATGCCCTTCTAGTATTATAATTTTTCTTCTCATCACTAGAAAGAGTAACGTATTGTAACATTGTATCAATACTAGTAGCAAATATAGATTCAAGGACTTTCGTTATAGTCATGGTGGTTCTCTAATCTGAGTAGTAGCTAACATATGAAGAAAGAAAAGTGATTCAGAGTAAGTGACTAGAATAAAGCAGGCATGGAACCAGTTAAAGCTGCAGTGAAACACAAAAATACCAATTACCTGGTCCCGGGCCAGTACTATTTCCACTTACAGCAGAAGCAGAAAGTGAAAAGGGTAGATTCATGCTTTTGGTTTTATATATTACATTTGGCTGTAGAAAATGTTACTGTAGTTTCCCAACTTCCTTCTGCATTAAAGAAAATAATTAAGAAATAGCAGCAAATAAGTAATATGTAGTTGTTAACACCTCCTCAGTGCAACTTTGCTCTCTTTATGTAGGATGAAGGCAGGTGATGCTACAAAACCCTGTACCACATTTCAAAACTATTGATTATCATAACTGCAAGAATTAAAATACTACATTAAACCACATTTGTAGTTTTGAAGACAGTGAAAATGTAATTGTACATGATAGTTGATGTATGTATGTATGTATGTATACACCTATACCTCAGTGTCACTGCTCGACAGAGGCACAGCAAAATAATGGGTATAGTTCCCCATACTAAAGGGGTGGCGTAAGCCACAAAACGATGGGCTAGGCTTGTAAATGCCCTCGGGCAGATAGCCTAGTATGAACCTATGAACCTATGAACCTATGTGGCAGTGCCTTCCTGCTGTGTTACAAAGTTATGGCGATATTTATGTTTTAAGGGGAGATTACACAGCTGAGCATGTCTGTATCAATCCATGCTAGGTTTTTTCACAGCACAAAAGAAGCACTTCAAGTTACTATAACATCTTTTTGAAAGTAAAACAAATCTAAAAACTCAGAACACCAGAGAAATAAACTTTTGGCAACACTATTAAAACATGTCACTGATAAAAGCTCGTTCTGCCTTGGAAGTGTCAGGAGCAAACTGTAAACTTTAGAGAGAGAAACAGAAAAAAATTACAGTGTACCAAATACAAAACATGCATGCTTGCATAGGCATACATACATACATACATACACACATACATGCACACATACATACATACACACATACATACATACATACATACACACATACATACATACACACATACATACATACATACACACATACATACATACACACATACATACATACATACACACATACATGCACACATACATACATACATACATACATACATACAAACACACATACACACATACATACATACATACATACACACATACATACATACAAACACACATACATACATACATACACACATACATACATACATACACACATACATACATACAAACACACATACATACATACACACATACATACATACAAACACACATACATACATACAAACACACATACATACATACATACATACACACATACATACATACATACACACATACATACATACATACATACATACATACACACATACATACATACATACATACACACATACATACATACAAACATACATACATACACACATACATACATACATACACACATACATAGATACATACATAAATAGAAATTCTCCGACTAGATAAACTGCAGTGACAATAAGCTATGTTCTTACCTGCTGATTATCCTGTGTGTTATTTTTAAATGGAGGGGGCATAGTTTCACAAACCATAAAAATGTTTAGTTTCTAGGAGCCCTTTTCAGTAAGAAGGAGATCCAGA
This sequence comes from Protopterus annectens, assembly GCF_019279795.1. Classification (NCBI taxonomy): domain Eukaryota; kingdom Metazoa; phylum Chordata; order Ceratodontiformes; family Protopteridae; genus Protopterus; species Protopterus annectens. The sequence goes on from NC_056746.1 coordinate 1,372,612,313, forward strand.
TAGAGTATCTGTGATTTCCCAAATAAGGGATTTCTTAAAAAATGCCAGATGAAAACTACTGAAAATCATTCACTTCCCATCTCCCCATCTCTCAACACTTTGTAAACATTGAGAGGCTCAGCCAGACCACCCAGTACTGATGGGAGACTAACAATGCCCTCCATTAAGTACATTTTCTCCATGTATCCCATGTGAAAAATTGTGATCACCCATCCAGTCATCCAAACTGGGTTATAAAGGTTGCCAGGAAATATGCTGCTTGGTATGTAAGGGTAACTTATTCCAGAAATGGGAAACACATTGGATTGGGTACCTGTCACGCTGTATAGTGGTGTTGATGTGGTGTGGCATAACTTTAGGTTAATAAATGTTCATACTGGAAGCAAAGTCCCCCACCCCTACCTTGCACCATCGTCTGCACTTAATGAAATCAACTCTGGAGTCCCTGGGCCTTTATATGCATGGAGAAATCCTTTCTTACAGTGATCCTCTAGATTATACCAAAATAGAGACTTCCTGAGAAAATGAGGTTAAAAAATTACCAGGTCGTACCATGACAAATGATGAAGGATGTCACCTTCCCTCTTTCACACAGACACACACACACACACACACACACACACACACGCATACACATGCATATATATATATATATATATATATATATATATATCTTATATTTATTTATTTTATATCTGAAGTTACTGAATATGTTTTGGCATTTATTAAATATTGTACTTTTTAGAACTTCCTTGCTTCCTGCCTTTGGACTGTCTTTTGTGAATAAAAACAAGCAGTGAAATTAGATTTGCATTACGCTTTGTGAATGTATGTCAATAACCTCCTTTTCTTTGACTTTAATGATCACTGATGCATGTAGTATTTTCTTTGTTATTAATACAACAGTCATGGTGGTATATGCATATACCCTGCAGTCGACTTTCTTTCAATCCTGGACTGGTTCCTGCCTTATGCCTTTTCCTTCCTGAGATAAACTTTTACCCCCCCCCCCCCCCCCCCCCATGATACTGAATTAGATGAAAGCATATGTATGGATAATGGATGGACAGATAATATTCATTTTATTAAAATTAATTTATAATGGCTTGAAACACTGGTTCATCTAATGGATAAAGCATTAAGTAGCTTGCCAGTGGAATCAGTTGTTCAGTAGTTTGAATGAAAAATGAAATAAGCAATTTTTCAATGATCTCTATCCATTTGATGTGATCTGTAGATTTATTTATTTACTTTTTGCTTGTAACCATACCTCTCAACCTCTTGGTTCCAAAAAACCTGCACATAGTCTAAAATAATGGAGGGACAACAGGACAAAAATAGGGACAGATTTTAAAATAATCCTCTCATAAACTTAGCAAGTTGTTAGAATAACAGGATGTGCGTTGCCATGTGTTTTCTGAAGGATATAAAGTCTGAAACTCAAATGTTTGTCATTATTTAATGACTTCAATCCTCAGTCATTTGCCAGAAAATCACAAATTTTATGAGGAAACAAACCAAAAATATGAGGCAAAAATCTGGATATTCTGTGAAAATCTGGACAGTTGAGAGACATGGTTGCAACCCTTATATTGTCAGACAGCCTTGTTTTGACACTTTAGTGGAGACACCGGAGGTGGGAAATGGCAGATTAGAATTAATTATATTTGATTGTTAGCAGTGAATTTACATTAAAATGTAGAACTTTAGGAATTAATAGAAGCAACTAATTGCCAGTGCTAGTTACATGATAACAGGTTGCATTTATTGCTGTCATTGTGAGTGCATTTTAGCTAGTTAATTTTTAAAAATAAAGAATCTTTCATGCTGTTAGGTTTCAGGACTTTAGTTTGAAGCATTCAGAGGTATCCAGACCTTGCTGTGGTAGAGGGAGGTCTTACTGCTTACAAGTGAGAGTGGGAGCATTGTACTGCCTATCTTACATTAGAGGAGTGGTTTCCAGCTCCGAAATTACAATGTTATTGGCAATTTTTGGCTGATTTCTATCCCTTTCAACTTTCTGGCATAAATACGAGCACTTGCTCACCACAGGCTAGGGTTAAACAAGACCTGGTGCCAGAAAGTCTGCTCTTTGAATTTTCCCTTAGAACTAGCTAGTTTGTCAGCAGTAGCACTAAAATCTGTATACCTGTGACTAGCACTTGCTCTAAAACTCGCTAAAAAGCACTAGGAAGCCTTAATTTGTTACAAGCACTCACCTCTCTTTGGTATTAAGGAGAAAATAGTCATAGGCACTAGACAGCCTACAATTGCAAGTACCTTGCCAAAAGTAAGGGAAAACAGCTCTTGTACTCCACAAAGAAAGTACCTAACCAGGCATGTCCAAGGGTCAGCTTCCAGTGATTTCTCCTGTCCACCTGGTGAATCTGGGCATACTGGGGCAATGCAGCAATTCCCTCATGTACAGAGACAACCCTCTCCTCCTACCACCAAACACTACAACCTGCGAGAGATGCACTTACATAGCCAAACTGGAAGCAAAGCTCTCTCCAGCCAAGATTGTGCTAGAGAGTCACGAGGAGAAGGTTAACACCCACACAACACCTCAAACAACACAGAGTCCTTCAAAACCCACACCACCAAAACCCACACATAGCAACACAAAACCCACATATGCAGAGGCTCTTAACATTAACCTGCCAAAGCAACAAGGACCTCTGAAGCTGAAATGCAAACAAACACCACCCCCAAATACAACCAAAGCATCACATAGCTCACAACACCAGTGTGCCACCCAATAGCAGCCCCTAAGGCAAGACAATGTGCCCAACACTTTAGTCATAGGTGACTCTATAGTCAGGCACACTGATGTCCCACTCACCAGGCTGAACAAGGAGAAAATTACAGTTAGTTGCCTGTCGGGTGCCAGGATCTGCCACATAACGCATGCACTCAAGTCACTCCACAACAGGTACAAATATGACACTGTCATTGTCCATGTTGGAGTGAATGACTTGAGACGTACCTCCCTGGACTACATGAAAAGAGACATGGAAGAGCTCTTGGATCATGTAGCCCAGGAAGGTATGCCCCTAACCCTGAGTAGCATCCTGCCATCACCCAGAATTATACAACAATACAAATACAAAATGATTGACTTCAATAATTGGCTAAGCTTCTGGTGTCATTCAAAGGGGATCCAGTATCTGTCTGCTTGGGACGACATGATCGACAAACCGCAATGCTTTGCAAGAGATGGTTTGCACCAGGTTACTGGCTAAGGCTCTTGCCACCCCTATAGTGCCTTTTTTAGGCAAGGCTCAAAGGACAAAACTGCCACCATAATGGGTACAAGCAAGCAAAATCTGAAGGTAATGCTACTCAATGCAGAAGTCTAAACCTCAACATGCACTCTCTCGGGGCTCTCCTAAAAATGGAGAACATCAGTATCTGTACAGTAACTGAGACCTGGTTCAAAGCTCCAGAGAGCACCCCTGCAATACCAGGCTACAACTCTTACCACACATTTCGGCCACCAAACCAGGACTGAAACACTAAAGGTGGAGGAGTGTCCATATTCACCAAGGATATTCACACCTCCAGGCTGGTTGCCCAACGCAATGCATCCGAAATTCTCTAGGTGCAACTAACACTGGGTAAGACTGAAATACAAATTGTAGCTTGCTACAGATCCCTCACCATGCCCCAAGATTCTCACTATACCTTTCTAAACACAGTGGAAAATATTAAGATACAACCAAACACCCTAATACTGGGTGATTTCAACTATCCTGCCATTAACTGGGAAAACTACTCCTGTACCAACATCTTTGCTCAACGGCTGTTGGCATTCATAAATTCCAATGCCCTAGAGCAACTAATTCTTAGTCCCACCAGGGGTGCCAATATTCTAGATCTGGTCATTACCAACATGGGAGATTGATACTCCAACTAGTGGTCACCCCCTCGTTGGTCAGATCACGCCATAAGCTAATCACCCTTGTAATCCACATCCCACTCCCACCCTCCTTTAAGGAAACATCTGTAAAAAACTTCTCCAAAGCCAAATTCATGCTTCTCTAGTCAGAAGTAACAAACTTCATGACTCCCATGCAGCTGGGAACTGGAAGTTCAACTGCTGAATCCTACACTAAGGTAATATATGAGCACATTCACTCGTGCATGGACCGAGCCATCCCAAATAGAGCCAAGACGCTGTCCTCTAAAAAAGGAAGCCAATCTGGTGGTCCCCTGCCATAAACAAGCTGTACAATAGAAGGAAGAAACTGTTGTAGAAAAGAGGAAGAACCCAGGATTCAAAAAACTCCCTCACCAGCCTCAGCAGAAAGCTGAGATCCTTCATAGGTTCATAGGTTCATACTAGGCTATCTGCCCTATGGCATTTATAAGCCTAGCCAGAGTGTGTTTGGCTTTCGCCACCCATTTTAAATTAATTTTGCTATGCCCTTTTTCGAGATTAGTATACTGTGCCTCTGTCTAACAGTGACACAGAAGTGATACCCGGGGTAAACCTACGATCTCCCATCCACTCATCAAGATTCCTCTTGAAGAGAGTCAATGAGGGACTCTGCCTAACCTGGACTGGGATTTTATTCGAGTGAAGGGAACCTCTGGGTTATGAATCTGTCCCTCCTGCATGTCCTATTTATTTCAGTGCTGAGGTTCAAGTCTCTCGAGCGCGTAGCTCGATGGGATTTGGATTTTCTGAGGTGCAGCATGTCCATTAATTCCGGGTTGGACATGGCTTTATACGTCAGGTACAGATTGCCTCTGAGCAGGTGGTATGCCACTGAGTAGAGCTGGAGTTTCTTTAACCAGGCAGCATATGGCATCTGTTTGAGCCCTTTGATCCTCTTGGTGAGGTACTTTTAGAGTCTTTCCAGTTGCTGCAGGTGTCTGGTAAGGTACATCCCAAAAGGGGCATTGTACTCAATTATGGGCCGCATGAGGGATGAGTAAAGAGGCACGATGACCTCCCCTAATCTAGATGTGAATCTCTTCATGATTAGGTGGGCTATATAAAATGTTTTTCTAACCACTTTGGCCACGTGGTTGTCAAATGAGAGATTGCTATCAACTTGGGTCCCCAGGTCCCTAATTACTTCTTCTGTACTTAATGGATTACCACCTATGTGGTAATTTGTGGGCACTTTGTTTTTGCCAAAGGGGATGACTATACACTTTTTGGCGTTTAGCTTGAGGCCATGGCTCTGGCACCAGTTGTCTGTTTCTATGAGGCCCTTTTGGAGGATGCTTGTGTCGGCTGGAGAGTCGATTATGGCGCCCAGTTTGCAGTCATCTGTGAACTTGGTCAGCCACAGTCCTTCCGTGTTGGCCTGTACCTCCAAGAAATATATACCGAACAAGAGAGGTCCCAGGACTGAGCCTTGTGGGACGCCACTTGTAACTGGTTTGGAGTCTGACATGGCTCCAGCAATTCTAACCATGTGGGTTCTGTCCTTGAGCCAGTTTGCAACCCATCTAGTGACATAGGGGTTTATATTTAAGCTGGTGAGCTTATCTATAATGCCCGAGTGGGGTATTGTATCGAAGGCTTTTGCGAGGTCCAGGTAGGCTGTGTGGACCACCTTCCCTTCGTCAATGGCCTTGGTGACTGTTTCAAAGAAATTGACCAGGTTTAAGAGGCAGGATCTGCCCTTAACAAAGCCAAACTGGGTAGGATCCAGTGTCTGTAGGTCCCCAATATCTTTATTTATGAGGTCCATGATGATCCTTTCCATAGCTTTGCAGACCAAGCTAGTCAGGCTTATGGGGCGATAGTTTCCAGGATCCGTTGAGGCACCACCTTTGTGGAGAGGGACCACTGTTGCTGTACGCCACTCTTTGGGTACATATCCTGTAGTAAGGCTGAATCATAAAATATTCCAAAGCTAGTTACGAAAACAAAATTGCCAAAGATTCCAAAGACAACCACAAGGCATTCTATAGCTATGTGAAGAATCTAAATGGCAATACTCAGATCTGCTCTGAGCTACAGCAGAATGGCACTAGCTATACTGATCACAAGTATATTGCCAATATCCTGGCAGATAGATTCAGTGCCAACTTCACTCCCCCTCTCACCCCGAAAGGTCCCATCTCAATACCAAAAGAATGTTAAATTCTGGTAATCATGGCCACTCAGGTAAAAACCACACTCTTCAAAGCCAAGAATACAGCATCCATGGGACCAGACAACATCCCGGGCTGTGTACTGCATGAACTACAAAATGAACTGGAACCTCACCTATGTGTCATGTTTAATAATAGCCTCACCTCAGGCTTCGTGCCCACGGAGTGACGCACAGCTACAGTCATCCCACTCCACAAGGGGGGATCCACTTTGGATCCCGGGAACTATTGTCCCATCAGTCTAATGAGCCTGATCTGGAAGGCCATGGAACATATTATCATGGAACTTGTAAACAAAGACATTGGCAATCTTCAAACACTGGACCTCATCCAGTTTGGGTTCATGAAGGGCTGATCTTGCGTCCTGAACCTGATCGACTTCTTCAAATCAGTCTCCAGAGCCGTGGAGGAGGGTAAGGTTGTTCACACAGCCTACTTGGACCTCACCAAGGCTTTCGACACTATCTCCCACTCTGGAATCATAGATAAACTTACTAAGCTGGGCATTAATCCCTACGTCACTCAATGGGTTGGAAACTGGTCTACTGACAGAACATAGACTGTAAAAGTAGCCGACTCCAAATCCAGCTCCAGACAAGTGACAAGTGGTGTACTGCAGGGTTCTGTCCTGGGACCACTCTTGTTTGGCATCTACTTCTCTGAAGTACAGGCCAACACTAATGGACTCTGGCTTACAAAATTCGCAGATGACTGCAAACTGGGAGCTATTACTGAATCCCCAAGTGATGTGGATATACTACAAAAGGGACTTACCGAAACAGATGCCTGGTGCCAGAGCCATGGGCTCAAGCTAAATGCCAAAAAATGTATAGTTGTCCCCTTTGGGAAAAAAACATGTACCTGTGAACTACCACATAGGTGGCAGTACACTAAACACTGAAAGTGTGATAAGAGACCTAGGGACACAGGTGGACAGTGGTCTCTCCTTTGATAACCACATAGCCACAACAGTTCAAAAATCCTTCTACGTGGCACACCTCATCACTAAAGCCTTTTCATCCAGAAAAAAGGAGGTCATTGTCCCTCTGTACTCATCCCTCATTAGACCCATTATAGAATACAATGCCCCATTTTGTATATACCTCACAAGACATCTGCAACAACTAGAAAGGCTGCAGAAATACCTCACATAAAGAATCACAGACTTAAAGCAGATGCCTTATGCTGAGCGTCTAAAGAAACTCCAGCTATACTCTTGTTGCATATCGCCTACTCAGAGGCAATCTCTGCCTAACATACAAGGCCATGTCAAACCCAGAGTTGTTGGATATGCTACATTTAAAGAAATCTCAATCCCTCCAAGCCACATGCTCTAGGGATCTTAACCTTGTCATCACGATGACTAGAACATGCTGGAGGGATAGGTTCCTGACCCAGAGACTCTCCATACTGGAATAGGCTGCCCATACATATCAGGCAGAGCGCTTCAATGGACCTCTTCAAGAGGACACAGCAGCCAGCCTCAGCAGGCATGGCAAGGGCACGGCGCCAAAAAGATAAGCAAAGTCCAAAAAAGTACTGCCAGCCCAAAGTGGTGTGGAAAAAATATATATTTAATGTAACAATAAACAGACCGGTTGAGCAAAAAAATTACATAGCCTTCCTCAGTGTGACAAAACTTCCACAAATAGCCACATAATATGTACACAACAGTTAACTGGCAAGAGAACATGATTGGTCACAATTGCTCATTGAGCCCAGGGGGAATACCCCCCCCCCAGTATAATAATTAATTTCCTTCCTTTGGAGTTTAATATATCGTGCCAGCCAACCTTGTTCCCTTTCTTACCCATAACTATATCTATTACAGTAAATCTGAAATTGGCTGTAGGGTGATTCAAAACATGCTTATACAAGGCACTACTTGCTTTCTTATTTTTGATATCACTGATGTGTTCACTAATACGGAGTTTCACAGGTCTCGAGGTTTGTCCTACATAAAACGCAGAACATGAGCAGGTGGCCAAGTAAATCAACCATTCATTAGAGCAATTAGCAAACTTTATATCATAAACCTGGCCAGTGTTCCTGCTAGTGAATTGTTTCGTCTTGTCCACCCAGAAAACCATGTTTATTGTTATATTAAATATATATTTTTTCCACACCACTTTGGGCTAGCAGTACTTTTTTGGACTTTCCTCTTCAAGGGGAACCTTGACGATTGGATGGGAAATAGGAAATTCACCCCGGGGGATCACATCAGTAGCCCTGCTAGACAGGGGTCCAGGAAAGTAAATATTTGCGGGAAGCAACAGCCAGGGAATTGTTATGGCTAGGCTTGTATAGGCTAGGGCCGATAGTTTAGTACCTACCTATGAACTTGACATTATGTGTCTGACCACATGGCTATGACTACAAATGGATTTTTTAGAAAGATATGGATCTTTTAATTTTGAAATGTATTTATTTGTTAAGTGGCAAGGTCACTTAGCTTAATTACATCCTTCCATGGGAAAGCCAGAAGCACTGTCTGCTTAACCAGCTCTCCCTGAGTTGCATAGTTCACAGGCTAAGATAATCAAAGAAAGGGGCTGCATGATGAAGCCCATCAACAGGTCTGGATCTTAATCTTTTGTGCTAAACTGCTCTAAAGAGCTTTACATCTATCTAGCTTACATAAAATAATTCTGCCTAAATATGGATGCTGTGAAACACCCTGAAGACTACTGGAATGGCTCGTTATAGCAGCATCCATTGGCCAGACCTAACAGCCAGTTCAGTACTGGTAACTGGCTGAATATTGGTATTATAGTATATAAGGGATGTGGCATTTCGGTATTGTGATGACTGTAATGGTACTGTCTTTACAGTATAATATAATGCATTTTTTGCCTATATATATATATATTAATGTAGTCATGCTACAATGCTACATTTTAATGTAGCTGGTACAGTATTCTTAAGAGGAAGCACAGCAGCTGAGTAGGGGTGTCCTTTCTGGAAACACATTACATTGAAAGAAACTGACTTGAGTTCAGACAAAAGTGATAGTGTGATTTGTAATACTTTGAGTAGCAGTAAATTTCAGCCAAGCATTTATCATAGTGTGGAGCAGAGACACAGAACCACATTAAATAGAGTATTCCTTAATTAGCTATGGTTTATACTGTAGACTGACACAATAAGCAATCTTATGTGTTTCAGATAATAGATGAAATGCAAATTTTTTGAACTGCATTTTTGACTCATATTAGTAGGGTTCATACAAAACCTAACTTGAAAAAGAAAAACTTTGAGAAGAGCAGGCATTGTATATTCCTAAAACTTTTTTCAAACTATTTTGCTGTATGCTGAAGCAAAGCATATTATAATAAAGTAGTGTTATAAATAAATCTGAGAGCTTCACTGACGACTGTAATTACCCTTTCACTTCATTACTTTTTTTTTTGGGGGGGGGGCTGACACAGCAACATTCATACTGTGGAATTAAGAACTTGATTCCTCATAAAATATTTGCAAGCTTAACTGCCACTTAGCTTTTGCTGACTTGAAAATTTAACACTGAAGCACACAGTATGTCTCCATTTTACTACTACATTGCAGGGTGCATAGGACTGCCCTAGACAGTTAATAATGTTGTAGGTCGTAGCCGAAAAGTACATGCACTTTGGGAGTAAATGTGAAACATACATAATGAAAAGCCTCACTCTCAGGACTTATTGATTCGGTAAATTTGTATAGCTTAGATGGACAAAGAATTTATCAGAAAGTAACAGCTTTTGATGTGATGTCTGTTGTAATGCTGCAAATCTGGAAACGAGGTACTGATTTAAAAAAATAATTTCAAATGCCAATTGAATGAATTCTAGGAATTCTCTTCCAGTTTTAATAGCTGTACAAAAGCTTTATTCTAGTGTGTTTCTAGTCAGTTATTAGCTGGGAATGCTGCTGTTCATTTAGTGAAAGGAATATACTAGTGGGGACCAGACTCGCACTACGCTAGCTTGCATTACTCTTAGTGTTTTTGCCCTTATTAATGGGTAAGGTCTTCTGTTAGCTTGCAACACACCATCTGACAAATGTGTTCTTTATATTTTAACTTACTTTCTGTAGTTCACTGATATAAGATTACTAAACGTTTTGTTCCCCATATAAGATGAGGAGTGAGTTTCTGAAACAGGAACTCCTTTTTTGTGTAGCTTTCCTCATCAGAAATATCCACACTGCTGTAATTATAGAGACATGTGTCATCACCTTCTAATCAGAAGAATAGTGAATTCTAACATTTTATAAAAGTTTTGTAGTCATTCCTTGCTATGACTTATCTTTTCATAGAACACGTACTATGAAAGATATGTTTTAAATCTGTTAAATTCTGGATAACATCAAACTTGTTCGAGAAAAAGGATGCCTTCTTTTATCTGTGTCGCTTTTGAGGGTTGTGCCTAATAAAATGCCAGAAGAAGCTGACATTGTTCAGGGTGGTTACGATAAGCAAAACATTAAAAGTAAAGTGATACTAGTGCTGTACTGACAAATATGGGTGGGAGGCTGCCATAATGGTTAAGGTGTTTACCTTGCAGACAGAAGGTGCAGGGTTTGATTCCCACATGAGGTAATTGGCTAGACTTAAAGTGTCTTACAAGGATAGTTAGCTTCTATTAAGAGGAGTTTATGAATTGTATGTTAAAAGTCTGTATCACTATATGTTACCTACATTTGATGAGAAACTAGTAAGTGACAAAGTAATTTCCCCCTTACCTCCTCAAAAAAGAAAAACACCAGAAAAGCTGTATATTTTCAGTAAAAGCAGACAATAACACAATCTGAGACTAAGAGCTGTACAGGCCTAATTAATTTTCCTATCAAGTGTTTATCAATCAAAGTGCATGACAATTGCAAATAAATAAATAAAAAATAAATAAAGATAGTTGATGGTGCAAATATGGTCTTTTGTCAAAAAATTCTCTATACAGCTTAGAAGAAGAACAAATAGCCAGCTTAATTATGAAAGAAATAAAAGTAATCAAATTATTTAAAGAGATGACCTAAGAGTATGGCTTGTGTTATCATTAACTTTATTTTATTCCAACATTTACTGGTAGCCCAAAGGAAATAAAAAATGGCATTTGGACATTACTGTGTTTAGGCTCTTATGTGGAGTTTGGTACTCATCTTCCTTGGGTAGAGCGTGGTAATGTTTATTTTAAATGTTAATAGCTTAACACAGACCACACTTAACAGTTCCATGTTTCATTCAATCCATAACTTGTTGGTGCTGAGCTACAAATCAAAGACTGGGAGATTTGCCCTCTTCGAAATGTAAGTGGGTCTTCGTTGTTATATCAAGAGAAGAGCAAGATGCACAAATTTGTTTTACTTGTAATTGTACAACATTTTTTTTTCAGGCCATTTATCTGTATGAAAATTCACAAAATAATTGTGCTTCATGCCAAGATGAAAGGATAACTTTGGGCTTATGGAATCACTCACTCTTTTAGTTGACTACTATGTTGTAATTCTTTTTTGTTTGTTTCTGTTTATTGGATTGCATTCTGACTCATCAACTTAATGAGTGAAACAGCTGAAGAATTCTGAACACAAGCCCCTTTTATGGATAGTGTTGAGAACATCTTGCCTCATGAATCACTGTGACTTGAAATTTTAAATCTTGTATTGCTCATCCTCTCTGTCAGGCCTGTAAAGTTCCAGTAGACTGGCATATATCTTTCTTCTTATGATCCTAAAATTGTGCATCTTTATGAAGGAAAACTACTCTGATTTAATACCACTGTCAGTGAATACAATAAGCTTCCATATTGCTGTCTGATATGTATACAGTTTTCTTCACAAATAATTCTTCATTCAGTCTTCAGCCTTTACTGTTTTGTTAGTATGCAACCATAAGGACTACAGTCATTAAACCATTAAACTCTGCAGATACAAAGCTACAAAGGAGGGTTTGAAATAGTACTCTGAGGCAGACATCTCACTTTCCTCTAACACACACACACACACACACACTGCAATGCATCGGTTACCACAAATGTCACATGGTTACTGCAGTTTTCTGGAATCTTTGTTGTATTTTTGCAGCTGAGGATGAAAATGGTTATAAACTTGCGGCCCTTATTTTGCTTTTTTTTTCTAGTAGGTAAGCCCACTGGATGCATGTGTCCTTTTCCAGGGCTATCTGGGAATACTGGCTGGTTAACTGATTTACTCAGTGTCATACAGTAGGCAAACAGAGGCTAAGAGAGTACAATTCTGGACTATAGAAAGTACTGTGTTGATAGGTTATAGCTTAATCTTTGGTTTTAACTGACAGACATTATTACAAGTAGCATCACACAACATCATGCAAAGCCACGTCTTGTGTGGATGCCACGGATAGTTAGTACTGTAAATGCCTGGGCATCATTAGCCACGTCTTGTGTGGATGCCACGGATAGTTAGTACTGTAAATGCCTGGGCATCATTAGCCACGTCTTGTGTGGATGCCACGGATAATTAGTACTGTAAATGCCTGGGCATCGTTAGCCATTTCAGTAACTGCAAAATATGCTGTGGCACTTTAATTTGTACATCAGTACTTTTAGGTCTCTGGTCATGTATTAGCAGTTTGAATCTGTCTTATTTATTTGCCTTTTTTTCTTTACTGTAACTATTTTCTATGCTTAAAAACTGTGCAAAATGAGCCCAGTGCTTCTATCATGTAGTTGATAAAATAAAAATGTATTTCATAAAAATACTTCATAAAAACTTGCTAAATTTGATCAGAAGTATAAAACTTTTAGTAATGATGAAGGCTAGTCCTAGTTGTAATTACAGTCTGAATTTTGCTTGTTTGTTGCATGTGCAATAGCTGCTTATATTGTTATTTATTAGACGATCAAATCCATTTTCAGTAATTAACTGTTTCTTTGAAAGCTGCAAGCTTGCTCCAAAACTGTTTATAAAATAAGAGGGAGTAATTGAATGGGGTTGTGGAGGCTGTGCCTCTCACTTCATTAGGCAACGGTAATTTTATGATTTGGGTCAGTTTTCAACAAAGCAGTCCCCTTGTGAATTGAGACTTGATGAGTTATACCATAGATGCGTACAAAGACAGACAGACAGACAAAGACACACACACACACACACACACACACACACACACACACACACACACACACACACACACACACAATAAAACTGGAGCAAGTGCTGTGTAGGTCTCCACTGAAAAGGGCTTTTTGCCAGAGCTACCGTGTTAACAAAACAAAATATTGTCAAACATATAAGTTTGAATTGTACCTTGTATCTTGTAAAGATCTGTTACTTTTCTCAGGATCGTGCAGGAAAAGTGACTAGCTGACAGTAAAATTATAACCTCACTTGCTCCAGAATTGAACTTAATTTCAGTAAGCACCATTAAAACCACAATAAGCTTTCTTACATTGTAAAGCTTTCCCTTAATGAATTTATTTATTTATTTACTATTTTGGTGACAAGGGAAGTCTTAGTAGAATACAAATGTCATTTTGCAGGGAAGACACAGAAGATAGAAATCATTAGAAACTATTACAGAGAATGTATATTATGGAAAATGATTTAATTATCAGTTGTGGCAGCATGACGTAGTTAAATGTCATTTATAATAGTATTTACTCACCTAAATAATATAAAAATGAGGCAGCCTAATGAAAAAGAAATCAGGAAATATCAGGATTATGGGAAGGGCAAAGGTTAGATACTACAGTCTACTTCACAAAGCTGCTTTACTGCTCTTTCATTGAATAATACTATGTCTGCATTTTAAGGAATGTTTTCAGAGTATTACATCTCTTTCTATATGATGATAAATGCCCTCATTTCTTTGCCCCAGTGTCAATTGCTAATGTGATTGGAATGTATGAATATTGATATTTCAGCAACTGTAGTACAATGGAGCCCTATATTGTCTGAAGAGTCTGCTATGACCTATAAGGGCATGATGCTTTTTACATGCTAAGAGGGTATGATTGTCATCGAATACGCATGAGTCATATTTCCATTAAAGTGAAACAGTACTTCCAAAAAGGCAAATACAAAGTTGCATTTCAGGGTAATTCCCAATCTAATTAATCTAATCAGCTTCAAAGTCACCACCTTTTTAGATAAGCAAGTGTTCACAGAAATTTAATGAAGTTACATTTTTTGGCACATTCTCTCGTTGCAAAAGCTGGCCTGATACTGTTTAATGCAGTTAAGTACTCGGTTAATTTATATGATAAAGTCCAGCACTTCAACCAAACTCCAGCTTTTTTTTCTTTACATGAGGTTGTTCTGTGACATTCCATGTGTATCATGCCATGGGCATCTTTCAGGAAAACTTTCAGGGGTAACCTTTGAATTAACCAATTATAGTTTGATGTCAAGCATATTATGTCCAGAATAACTGGGGGGCGGGGGTATTAAACTTTAGTTGCTGTCACTTCAGCTGAACAGTGCAACATGGTTTATTTTCCTTTTTGGTATGTTTGCCAGTACATGAGATGCAACTGTTCATCACATAATTCAAGCGCAAGTGAAAACGAGAGCAAATAGTAAATGCTAGTTCTGCTGCTTAATTTTTTAAATCATTAGCAGTTATACTTTAGTTATATTCTAAATTGCACCACAAACAATACAGTCACATACTTACAAGAAAAGGTATAGATCATCTTATTTTATTTGCTTTGAGCAACAGAATCAGTCAGCTTCTGATTCAGGGTCTCATGACATTAAGGATACAATTATGAATCTCAGAAGAATAATTTCTCTTGAGATATAAACAAAGGATTGTAATTAGGTCTCCAGTCATGACCTGATTGTTATGTGTTTTTGACATGGATTTAAGAAATTCATGTTTAGCTCTATGACATAGTGGAACAAAGGCCTGATTAAGTTATGGGCACCTAAGTTTGATTAGCAGGTTGGATGCCTACAGGTGGCAGCTGCAGAGGATGGGATTGAACAATCATTGCTAGCTAGGTCATCCAGGAAGGAGACTGGGGCTCCCCACAAGGGGGACACCTAAAAAGAGCAGTATGTGTTCACCCAGAGGAGTACTGGGCATGCCAAACGCATGTTACTGTAGTGTAGTCACACTAAGTAGCCAAAAGGAAACTAGTGTGCAGAGGCTCACTTCCCCTTAGGGGGTAGTACTAGTGAGCTCAGAAATGCTAACAAGGAGTTTCCAGGGTACTACCATGAGGATGGGGTAGGCTGCCCCTTAGGAACAGTAAGCTGTCCCACTACCTACTGCCTAATTCTTGCCAGGGAAAAGAGGGTTTATGGGGGTTCCCATGCAGGAACAAATAGGCTGTAGGGTTCTTGCTAGCCCAGGAATATCTATCTCTCATTCTGTTGGAATGGATGGGACAACTGGACAAAGGTAGAGAAGCCATCAGGCAAGACCTTGGCAGAGAGAAAAAAAAACTTCACATCTAGAAGTGAATCTCTTTAATCATTGTCAGGAACACACAATAATCAGGTTATCAGAGACTTGATCAGAATTATTTGTAATACATGATGAGTTGTAGGTGCCCAGATATGCTGCCATTAAATAAAGGTGGGGTAGCATAAGGTGTTTAACAACTTTTAATGGTGTTGGCTGATTAGAAGTGTGCTTTGTTTCAGGTTGCCATTTGTCTGACAATGTGTGGTGTGTTGCAGCTTTTAAAGCTGTTAGTTGGTGTGTCATACAGTTCTGTGGAGATTGTAGTGTGTGTGTGTGTGTGTGTGTGTAGCAACCTTGCTATGATGCAGTTATCTTTTCTTCATTTTGGAATATACTTAGAACACTTTGTGTGTGACATAAAAGTTTTGCTGTTTGGAGCCTGTTGTGCAAAACTGTAGTACAGATGACTGTGTGCTGTAAATCAAGAATACATCTACAAGTACAAGTGACACACCTTCTTTGTGACTACCTATTAACAATGACAGTAAGGCTTCAGGAGTTTAGTAGTTTTTCTTCAGTCAGGAATTCAGCTATTTTATAGTTGGGAAACTTTGTTGTTGGTGCAGATTTCTTGTGGAAACAGGCTGTGGAGAATTAAGCTTTTTTGCAGCTGTCATGAATCCATGTTCTCATTATGATTGGTAGGTGTACTTTATTCATGCAGTAATTTTGGAAAAAAAAAGCATTACAGTATGGCAATATATTGGTTACCCAGGCACAAGTGCAATGTGCTGGTGATTAACACCGTAAAGTGAAATCAGAGAAGTGTGATCTCTGTGGTTCCTGTCTTGAGACAGACATTGTGGTATATTAGAAAACTCCTCTTACTCTGAGCACAGCAGTCTCTGTGCTAGTATATATGAGTAGCAAGGATGAGGGTATGCAGGGGTGGAATCTCCCTGTAAAATTCTTTATAAAGTATTTGATGGAGTTTGGAGTTTCAGTGAATAAGTTAGTAGTTACATTTTATGCTCACTGTGGATCACTGCTGCATCACAGTTTTTGTTGTGGAGCCCATTATATTATGTCATATCTGTCCATAATTTAATTGTATTTTATGCATCTGAATACTAGTTGAACTTCCACACTAGAGGCACAGTCAAAACATAAAGATTATCTGAATAAAATAAGCTTGCCTAAAAGAAGGGGTACCTATCAATTGATATTTTCCTGATGGCAATTAAAAATATCTGTTCCCATTTGCATTGTTTGAGCTGTGCAAACTATACTGCAAACTCACTGGTGTTTCTAATCTTCACACAGCTGGTCAATACCATGTCACTTTTCTAAAGTTGTCAAGCTTGTGAACATGTAAATAAGTGAATTGACTTTCCTGTCTACTGTATAACTGTATTGTGAGTTTCTGCCCAAAACGACTGTGGCATTTTGGTCTTTGGTTATTCAAGTAAGAACTTTTTCTAGACACCAAATAAACATCAACAAAGTAACCTATAATGCAGCTGCTTTAAAGGAACTGCTTTCTCCCTCCAACTGTTTATACATTTTCTGCTTCTTTGGAGTAAATGTAGTAACTGATTATTTTAACAACCATCTTTTCTTTCACTTTGCTTATTTAAAGCTCTTTTGTTTACACAATGCACATGTGACTTTATAAACTGCTTTGTTTATGCTATGATCATGCTATCTGGTCTACTTTTATGGCATTTTGTGTTGCCTTTACACTGTTGAACTACTTTTTCACATTCCTTTAAATTGTTTCCACTACATCACAACCTTCATCTTCCATTCACCTATCCACAGCCCACACAGAACTATTGCTGTCTGGAGCTTCACTTGTATTTCCTTATAAGAGCAAAAGTACCTGTTGAAGAGTTTAATAAAGGCAATACCTACTTTTATTGCATCAGGTTGGGTATTAAATCAGAATAGCTATTGATTTGCTTGCAAAAGAATGTTCATCAGAAAAAAACTCTTAGTGAAACCAGATTTTGCATTTGACACAGTACTTCAGACCCAATGAGTGCAGTGATGACTACATGCCACCATTGCCTAGATGTGTTTATGTAAGTATAGATTCTCGACAATTTTAACATGCTAATCTTTTTACTTTCCATATGCCTTCCTGACACCTAAATGTCCACCTTGGAAAAGCAGCCCTCTATGTTGTGAGCAATAGCCTTGAATGATGGTTGTTACTTAGAAATGATGTCTATTCAAATTGTTTTGATAATTTAAAAAAGTTGAAGTACTGCTATCAGTGGAGACATCACTTTCTAAAGTCATTTACTGATATGTGGCATTGACTTTAGTGTAGTAAAATGTCTAATTTTCACTAAAAGCTCTTTGCTGGTTCCAGTTTGAATTGTGTGTGTGTGTGTGTGTGTGTGTGTGTGTGTGTGTGTGTGTGTGTGTGTGTGTGTGTGTGTGTGTGTGGGTGTGCGCGCGCGCAAAATATCAGAGCTGTATACAGTAAGAACATGTTTCCTGATCGCTAATGCTTCACTTAAAATATAATAAAGTGGATTGACTTCTGTTTGGACTGTAGTTACAGCAGTTATAATTTTAAGGGATATAAAAGATGCAGTTAAGGTTGTATAGAAATACATACTGAGTTATGGTGAAACATAATAATGACTAAGGTCATACTGTTAACTGCATTATGTGGACACCCAGTGTAAACTTGAAAGACCCTAAACTGGATGAATAAGCCTCACACTGGTATTGCAGTGATGAAATTAAATATCAGAGATTTACCTTTTGCATACAGTAATGTACAAACATAGTAAAAACCTGAAAACTGCAGCTTTGTCAGCACACTGGGGCTGAGTGGTTCTCACTTTATTTACATGCATGGCACTGCTGTATAAATGGGGTACACCTTTTGGGTTAGTTGTAAGGGTGCCAGTGCTCTCCACATCCTTAATTGTGGCTCAGAGATTGCAACAAACAGATTGAACGGCACCAGTTTGAGCGTCTTCTGAATTGTCTTAATGGCACTATTGGATGGACAAACGAGATGATAAAGCTTTCACAAATGTTTCTCGGGTTAAAAAGGCAGCTTTTTAAATAGTGTAATACGACAGCCCTCTTTAATCTCTTTGTGTGTGTGTGAGTGGGGGTGGGTGGGTGGTGGTAGTTAAGGCCAGTTATAAGGCAACTTGAATAATCTAAAAATGAAAATACCAAGTCCTCTGTGGGTTTAAATTATAAAACTAGAAAATGATGGTTCCAAGCTTGCGCTTTCTTTTAGGATTCTTTGTGGTGCTAATTCCAGTTCCACAGAGATCAAGCTAAGTTTGAAACAACCAGTCACAGCACAAATAAATGAACAGGGTGGTGTTACTGAAGTGTGTGCCCGTATTATATAATGTGATCTACATTTGACATCTGGACTCTGCTGATTTCATGCATTACTCTTCAACAGACAACAGGAGCAAATTCAAATCTATATCACCTTGGTAGCTGCCGTATGGTGGTTTGGATTTCTATGATGGGGACCATATCGTACTAAAACGTTGTGTGCTATAATTTGCTACTTATAGTGAAGTTATCTGGCTGTCCCTGTAGCCAAATAAACAAGAGATTTCCCTACTAGAAAAAAGTGGGAGGCGTTTGTATAGAAGTCTTTGTCATTAGACAGCAGAATCGCCATACTGGTTTTTGACTGCAGTATACAGGTTACAGAAAATCAAGACTCGGAATAAAAGCTCAAAATACATAATACTCCGTTGTGTGC
Source organism: Protopterus annectens (assembly GCF_019279795.1). NCBI lineage: Eukaryota > Metazoa > Chordata > Ceratodontiformes > Protopteridae > Protopterus > Protopterus annectens. Next base: position 1,372,631,548 of record NC_056746.1, read on the forward strand.
ATCTAGGTGCTTCCGGTATTAGAGGCCTCTCCGTTTTGAATGATGTCACTTTCAATCAAAGACTGTACTCCTTCTCCGTTTATTTGCCTCATCTTCAGATTTATAGAGCCATATGTTTTTCTTGGCCTTCCAGAAACTGTAAAAGTCCTCCGGCGATATAGCTCACCTTTGCAAATGGACACCATCAGCAGCATAGAAAGAAGCATTCCACCTAGTGTCAGTAACCCAAGGCCAGCAATGATGCATTTATCTAAATGAGAACCAAGGCGAGCATAATACATCTCCAGTCTTTCCATCTCCCTGGCTGTTACTGAGTCGGGGTTGACCTTAGCCTCTCTCGGGATGGTGTAGGCAATAACTACCAGTACGATTCCACTTACTAGGAACACCAAGGCGAAAATGAACCCATAGTCCACCGAATGGACGTTAGGTTCCATTTCGTGGTCATCTTCGGATCTGGGGGAGATGTCCTCCCTGTTGGGACGCCCTTGTGAAACCGGGATTCCGGATCCCCCCACACCTGATGCAGAATCCGATGACCGAATAGGTGGAATTTTGCCATCTGCAGTGGCGAAGGTAGTCTCGCCCTCCTCTTCTTGGAAAGCTGCATTTTCGATGCCCGGCGCAGGAGCTGTCCACTGTGCTGAAGAACCTGCTGCAGCTTTTCTTTGAGCGCTCTCTTCCCTGCAGCTTCTCCGACCATCACCGAGGTCCCTCAGTTCCAGCTGACAAGAAGCCATTGGAAAGCAGTTGCGGTGGTCATCCCTAGTTCATGCGGTTGTGCTACTCTGTATTGTGCTCCTTTCCCTAGAAAACAAAGCAGAAATATTTTACTTATACAGTTACCTGCTGAATGTCCACTGGTATTTCCATGTTGATATTCAGACTCTACTCATAGCTAACCTAGTCATATGTTATGATTAAGCCACTGCAATTCAGTTATACTGCATTTCTCTTTTATAATGGTAACGTGGAATTCAAACGTACAAACGTTATGACAGCACTGATTAGAATGGCAACTCCAGTTCCCAAGGGAAAAAATCCCACAGGGCATTCATTGAAAGCTTCAAAACTATCAATTTGTTTTTCACATAAGAAACTCCGAAGTGCATTTTCAGTTAAGCTACTCAACCTTTCTGAAATGCCTAAAAGTAAGCATACAGTTTAGCAAAGGACGTTCAACGTGGATGTTGTCACTATGTATCATCAGACCAAATGCAGGTTACCATAGTTTGTATAGTTTATATATAGTATCTATAAAGCATGCCAGCTAGTGTTTTACCTGGATGTATTGCCATTTATTTTCAATAAATGTTTTGTTCCCAGTGCTTTCTTCATCTGGTTTTAGTAAATTTTCTGAAATACACCGATTCCTACCATTAATTAAAACATCCAAACAGTCCTTGCACTCCAAGGTGCTATACTGGGTTGTAATGTTTCAGCGTCAGCTAAAATGTGGCCACCTAACCCACAGTCTAACCATGACGCAAAACAAGAGCCGTTCATTAACACCTTCCTTCCTTAGCAAATGGCGTGAAAGGCACACTACAAATGCTGTAAAAACCCCACTCTGCATGTAAAGTGTATACTTTTTGTATATCTTCCACCAACAGCCTGGAGAAAATACGTGCTGCAAAAGCTTTCCTTGATCCATATATTATACTGTGCATGTCATCTCGATGGCACACGTGAGTGCCTCCTTGCCCCTAGTACTACAAATAGCATGGGGAATTCAGCCACGTCAGCCCTCCCACCGTAAACAGACTACACACATGCTCTAGTTTTGACAAGGATGCCAGCAACATCCTGAGGAAATGAGCGTAGGTAATGCTTTTATGCTATGCTTTCAGTGGAACCGATACCACTAGAGTGTAGTCGTAGAAGCACAAGAACTACCAATTGGGCAGAATGGCATGACCCATGCAGTGTCCCAGTGTAAACCAGCTTAACTTCTCTAATCTTTTCAGACTCTCCGAGAAAGATAAAGTCGACTCTGTGACCATCTCTGTCTCAGTCCAAGTGAACACCAGGTTCTCCGCAATGATGAACTACACAGTGAATATAACAAAGGTGTTTTCGCACTGAGTGCCTAGTCTGGGAGCTGTCCTTTTCAGCACTAGCTGCGTTGTTCCAGCTTCAAGGAGCTCTCCTTTCAGCACCACTAGGACCAGGTTAGTGATTTGCGGTGTCCGCTGCTGATACTTGATACGCATCTATTGCAGTCTCTGCATTGCTTACTTTACTTATTTTTACAAGGCACATTGTATTGCAGAGATGTTTGAGACATCCCGACTTATAGTTTTAAATGTAATAGTTCAACATTCCTGCACTGCGTTAGATAAACTGTCTTGTAATCTTATCGAACTCCAGGCGAAACATTTCCCTTTGTGTTTTTAAAAGCCCTTTCTCGAATGTCTCTTAAAATATTACACCTCCTTATAAAGTATCGCACATGCTGTCAAACTCTGGGTTAAAGCAGAAAACCAGGAAACTTTTTCTGTCCGTGTGTGTGTGTGTGTGTGTGTGTGTGTGTGGTGGTAGTGGTGGTGGTGGGGGGGTGAAGCCAGCAGTTATTTTAGTGCAAATGAATTATCCGTTCTGAAACACCTGCAAATGTGCTAAGCTTTAAAATACACATTCATAGACTCAGACAATCAGAGGCAGTGCTGCAAGTTAAAAAAATCCGCTATTACAACCTTGTCACAAAATATGAGTTGCAGTCACTTGTCTAGGGCATCTACCCATAAGGCACAATGTTTCACATATATAACCTATATGTTATAGGTCTGTTTTTTAACAGGAACAAATTAAAATTGTACATAGCTGGAAGTGGACGAAGGAGATGTAAGGTCATCAAAAAAGGACTTGGATGAATGCGTGTTGTAAAATAAATCTCTGGAGTACTGGGTCAGCGGGCAGATATCAAGCAAAGCAAGTGCTATAATGCTGTCGAAAGACAACGTATCTTTCACACCCACGTCTGTTAGACGTATTTTTGGAGTAATTTGTTATAAAAGTGACCCTAGTGTGTGAATGTTTAAAATAATTCACATTTTACATTTGACGAATGGGTTCAGAAATGCCGAATGCGCTATCTTGTTTGCCGGACATACACAAGACATCCTCCTATTCGACGTTTAAATGCATTGACCTTGCAGCAGTTTTCCTCCAAGAAAACGGTATGAGAATTGTCGTTAATGCATAAAATGTAATAAATAATGCAATGCACAAAATCTGAATATTACACGTACCTGTATTGTTTTTCCAGCCTGCCGTTTTTGAGGGTAAGAGGCCAAGAAGGCTGAGCCAGACGTCCAGAAAAAGGTTAGGACCTACACAACTGTGTAAGCATATGTAACTAAATCTGTCCCTTCCATATAAAATCGAGGACGTAGTTCGTCAATACCCATTCACAGATTCACTGCTGCAAAAACAAAACTGACCGGATTTTATGCCATATGTGCTATATGCTTCTCAACACCTTTTACGTACACAGTGAAGAAGACTGTGCTACTGAACAGGTTTCTGATCCGTTTAGTGTGCAATAAGAACAGTTAAGGTAGAGCAACTGATGCAAATAACCCCAGAGTTTGCAAACCGAGTTGTATGATACATCCAAGATCCATGCAGCTTCAGCCTGAACAGGCTGCTTCCCGGTGTTAATACTGCAACACCTTTGCTCTATGCGCTGTACCTTTTCTGCAACCCTTTAAAGAAAAATGAAGGGGGGGGGGGGGGCATCGGTAAGTAGTCCTGAGTCTGCTGCAGAGCACCAGGCAATGCCTGCATCATTCAGGGTTGCCTTTTGCTGTAGTTCATTTCACCCCCTCCCCGCGAAAAGGACAGTTTATAATGAGATCAATGTTAATGCAGGCTTCTCGAGTCTTTACTAAAGCCCTGCTGCCACCTAGAGACAGATGGCTTCAGAATAATTGCTTCTAGTTGCCAGAACACCTCATCTGAAGTGCCCTTGTGTTCTAAACATAGGATGCAAGACATTGAGACGGACATGAGCTAATTGGCTCGGTGTGTCATTCTTTGTCCAGAAGAATATATACCCCTTATTGCAGTTCCCGGGAAGAACTTATCTAGGTAACTTGTATTTTGAACACAATTTAACATTTCTACATTCCTGCAGGGCAGGATGCTTAATAAACTGTCTTGTAAACCCGTTTAAGCGCCAGACAAACTATTGCCTTCAGTGGTTTTTAATCGCCGTTTCCCCGAATATTACGCCACCTTATAACCCCACGAACCGGGTCCACACTACCACGGCAGGAGTTGATTGATCTTCGCAGTGACTTTTGTTGTCATCTTGGCCGACCTGTTGTTTATTCTGGAATATGAAATGCTTTAGAGCTAAATAAATTAATATATTTAATCACATAAAAAGCTTGGCAAATCATCATTTTAGAGAGGCCTTTTTACTTCTTACATGCACACAGGAGACACCGTCACCATCACTGCTTTTAAACTGCTACACTGTGGGGGTCTGAAAAAGAAAACTAAAATACATACATTTGTAAAAGAGAACAATTGAGCAACTGGTGGAAAGGAGGCTATAAATCCAAGTCTAAATAAAATGTGCGCACAGATTGAATGAGAGCAGTATTTAAGTACTAGAAGATGGTGGTTATGATATACTGGGCTGTGTTACAATCAAAGCCATCCTTCATATTGTTGAAAAGAGAAGGAGCTGAGTTGGGGTAGGCACCTTCTCTCCTGGATGCTGCTATTACTAAGGGTCCACTGAAAGAAGAGACTCACAGTAAGGCATCTGGCTATTAGTCCATAACTGTATACTCTTTTAATGACCTCAGGATGGGCCACCCTTTAAGTCTCATTCATCATACTGAAGTAGGGATCACATAAGAGTAGTGACAGAATTACAGAGCGAGGAGGGTACAGGCTATAGGAGAGATGATTTCCCCCAGACAGCAGTACGGTATTAATACTGGATGTGCAAAATTGGTAGATATGTACATCGGGAAATACTGATCAGATAGTGGGAGGGGTCAGAAACATCTGGTACTTTGAGTCCAGTAGCTCCCATTCCATCACACCGCCATTATTACATCAGAAAAAAAATTGTGTGCTTTGACAGGCAACAAAAATTTAATTTGCAAGAAGATCATTAGAAATAACTATTTATTATTTATTTATTTTATTTATTTGTATTTGTTTACCAGGAAGGTCCACTGGGTCAAAAAGTACCCATTTTCAGTGGAGGCCCAAGGAGAAAAGCTCCACAATGATCTATACAATACATACATTCGATAAAACTCAGTTGGCAAATACAACAAGTTTTAAACAATAAACAAGAGCAGCATGGGTTTTTTATGAAGAAAGAAGGAAACAAGGTATTTAAAATAATGAAAAAATGCTTTCAATACATAGCAAGAGAAAGACAGATTAACTTAGGAGCACCAGCAGGAGACAGCGATAAACAAACAAACAAATAAATAAATAAGAAGCATGCACAAGTATAAAACCATCAGTGTGAAATAGAAAAATAATGAAGACTTAAACTATATATTCAAATTCAATGAAAAGACTGAAAAATATAGCAAACATGGGATGTTCAAGGTATACAAAGAAAGATCACACCTGTGTATAATTTGTCTCAATATTACTAGATAAAGAGGGATGAACTCGCTGGATAGAATCACTTTGCATTCACAGACACCAAAGGGACCCAGATTACAGCTAGCAGTTGGGTTAACAGTTGTAAGTAACTACTTACTGTGCAGGCAGGTTAGCTAAAGACCGAAGAAGCGGAAATGATAGTCGTGTACCTGCCTCACAAGTGCAGCAGTAGAAAGAATGCTTAGCATCTTAGGTTAGGTAGTGGTCAGTGCTGTAGTACATCAGCTTTAACAATTCAAGTCAACATGGAGCCACAGCAACAAGTGATTTCATTTCATACATGCATTCACAATAGTCATGAGCAATCATGAATTTCTTTACTCTAAAAAGTCAAAGAAAGTGTTTTCTTTTCAGTTTGAATACTTTTTTCCCAGCAAGTGAGTGAGAAGATTCTTTATGTTTATGCATTTAAGCTTCCATCACCAGAAGACATGTCATATTGAACTGCTGTACATATGCTGTCAGGCGAGGCTTTATAAGCAAATGGCAGTTCTAACTTGTGATCATATCTTATCACATGGCCACCATTCTCTACACTTAACCATTTTGCTCAGGTTGTTTGTTTTGCAAAGACACATTTACTTACAGCAACCTGTACAGTATTACTAACATGGTGCTTTGGTCTGGCATGAACATTCCATGATAATTAAACCAATAAATGCCTTTAAATATTTTACATATGTGGGAGGTGTGTGTGTGTGTGTGTGTGGGGGGGCATCTCATGAGTGGAATGGCCTTAATTGTCTTTGTGAAAGAGTGATATCCTTTTTGTGCTCAGCACATGTCCTACACATTCAGTCCGTGATTCAACACATTAATTCTAATTTTTACATTTTAGTCTGTAATCTTGTATTTTTTGGGTGTACTTTGTCAGGAATATAGCTCTCAACCTTCCATCTCCAAAATGTGGGGCACTACCTCACAATCTGCAACAAATGGGTGAAATGTGGAACACATTCTAACAGCCTCCTATTAACTTCCACCAGAAAACTCACAGGATGGTTAAAATAAGTTATTTTACACTAATCAAAACTTCTTTTGATGAATTAATATAATTCAGTATTATCTATAATAGATTATAGTTACAATTATTATCATTATATGTGTAAAGGATGCTGTCACTGTGGAAAAATGTGAAACATAGCCTTCTAAAGACTCAAAAGGATGCATGTTCCTCATAATGGGTACACCTGAGAAATATAAATAATAAAATAAAAATTAAAAAAAAATATATAGTAGGGAAAACTATGCATAAAGGTAGCCTGGAACAGCAGATCTCAGAAAGCTGATACAGAAAGGTAGTAACATTTCTGTAGTCAGCAGTCCATTAAATTGTGCCTACCAAGGTCACACATTAACTGTGACGTGTAGATGGAGAAGAGGAAAAGGAAGATCTTATTTATTGTGAAACTGAGTGTAGCTGTTTTGTGACTTGACCTCCCATTGGTTTAGATGTTTTAGCTTAGATTAATCATGCATTGACTAAATGACACACAATTAATCACAATGACTGCCTTTAAGTCACTGAAATGCTTACTATCTGTAATCAGCAAATCATCCAAACGTACAGTTACGTTATAACTTCCACTACTTTTCTCATTATTGTTTGAAAAACAGATGTTGCTGAAATCTCACTGAAAGGGGTACTCCATTACCCACAAGGCAGCCTCCGCTCCTTTTGTTTTACTACGATTGTGGCTTTTGTGTTTCCTGTGCCTTAATGTTAACAAGATAAAAAGCATCTACCCAGACCAGACCATCTCCTTTATTCCTTCAAGTTATCGTACCACAAAGTTCTCCCCTTAAATTAATTGTACTTTATTTATCATGCCACTCATTTCATTACATCTGCTAGCTCCATACTTAAATACCCACAGCTTCATCCCTTGACTAGTTTAAAATCTCCATTTAGTACCACTACCTAGTATTGTCCTACAAAGAACCTGCAGACAGATACATTTGAACACTTATAAATCTGTTTTCATAGAAAGCTCATTGCAACATTTACCAGTTTAGTGGTCTTTTGGAAAAAAGTAAAACTATATTTTGATTAGTATCCACTGCCAATCATTAGCGGACCGGAGTTCCGCTGTGGCAACCCCTAACCGGGAAAAGCTGAAAGACAAACAACAACAACAAGTGTGCATTTCTTTGATTTTCTTTGATATAAATAGGAAGGATTGCACTTTACTTATTGAGACACTAAATGAAACAAGCTTCAAGACATGATAGATAGATTTCTCAAACAATATATGGAATGCTTCATGTTCACATTGCTTGCTCACAAGAGTTTAAATATCTGTGAGGGGTATACCCAGAGTAGTGAGGGAAGACCCTCAGCAGCATCCAGCCCCACCTTGTGAGTGCGCGCGCACACAGACACACACACACAGACACACAGACACACACACACACACACACACACACACACACACACACACACACACACACACACACACACACACCTACTCCTATACAATCATATCTGCAAAAGCCTCAGCCCTAATTCTCGAAGCTATAACCTCAATAAAAATGGAATCTCATACATGCTACACATTAATCAAACATTGCACTTACCAGCTAAATCATACAAGCATAGTCATCATAACATGGTAATAGGCAGAGCAGATAATAATGAAATACATTATTTAACACTGAGCTAGGCAGGACTCAAACATCCATAAAACAGACACTGCAAGCTGGCAACTGCAAAATCTTTGTACTTATTGGTGATTTAATTGTGTAAAACAAATATATATGCCCAGGCTTTGCAAGGCATTTGTGACAATATCATACTTACCTGTCTGAATCCCTTTTATGAGGAAGTCCATACTGTAAAGTTCATACTGACATCTGAAAGGAATAACATGATTAAGGAAATCAAGTTTATGGAGACTATGTTTAGAGAAAAGGGATATCCTGGTAAGATGCTGGCAGATTTAACACAGTATGTAATGCAGGAATGGGGTAAGAAATATTACCCGTTGATAGGCATAGGTATATCCACGAATAAGAGACAAAATAATATAGAGGGGGACCGGTACAATAGAGCATGTATTGTGAAATATGGTGACCAAACACATCAGGTAAAGCAGATAATAGCTAAACATTGGCACATTTTAACAAATGATGCAGGTGTCAAGGACAAGGTTCCCCCAATACCTAGTTTTGTATATAAGGCAGGCAATAGTCTTCATAGACTTATAGAAATAAGACAAAGTTCCGTTAAAGATGTTAAGAGTAGAAGTAGGGGTACTACCAAGTGTGGATGTTGCAACTATTGCAAATATATTTATGAAGGCAAGAATATAATATTAAAGGATAGAAACAGAACTAAGATCCATTTTAAAAATGGTAATTGTCTAACAAGACATGTGATATACCTGGCTATCTGCGACACTTGTGAAAATTATTATGTAGGAATGACAGATAGATTTTTAAAAAACAGAATGTATGACCACTTATATTGTATCAAAAGAAAAGATGTCAATAATGCATTATCGAGACACATATTAAACAATGAGTTATGTAGGAATTTTAAGTTTGGTATATTAGAGGTGGTCAGTTATAATCCTAGAGGAGGCAACATTAAGGCCATAGTGGGGGAAAAAGAAATAAAGTGGCAATTGCGACTAGAGGCAGCTACACCCCCAGGGCTCAACGAAGTTATACCTACCAAACCTTTATTGAGAATGTAATGTACACTTGATACCTACATTAAATACAAAAATAATATGATCTACACAATTATGCCAGGGGTACATATACAATTGATATTATTGGAATTATTTTAGTTACATATAAGTCAGAGCAGCATTACATTACATTATACATTACACTACGTAGATCTGTGTAATTATGTATTTTTTAGTATTTTTTTGATTTTTTTAATATTATTGTCATAGTTATAAGGAATATGAAATTGTTATAATTAACTAATTTTGAATTCTTAGTATTATAAGCCAATTGTAGGTTTTATTTTAAATGTTTAATTAAGGGTTAAAACTACAATTAGGATAAGCTAATTGGAAAAAAGGCGGGCAATCAAGGTATTTAACAGTTGTGCTACACTCAGTTTTATGTTCTGAAGAAATCTAGAGGTACTAGATGAAAGCGCTCAACATCTTTAAGTGTTTATAACTGCTGGATGGTTTTATAATAAAAGAATTTTACTGCAGTGATTCGTGGTTCCTGTTAGACTGAGCCGTGCTGTGCTTACTACTTGTGTTTTATCTGGTGGACTTCAGGAGCTTTTGTGTGTGAGAAGTCCATACTGTACAAAGGTAAATCACTCTTTCTGAAGAAGTCTGATATTACCTTTCAGTCAAAAAGCACTAATTGTTTATTGGAGTTCTTCATATCAATTGTGTACGTATATATATATATATATATATATATATATATATATATATATGTGTGTGTGTGTGTGTGTGTGTGTGTGCGTGTGTATTTTTTTTTTATTTATCATGTACAAAGTGTGTAAGCCCTTTCTGAATTCTACCCATTGTATTCAACTCAAAGAGTGTGTAAGCCTTAAGACACTATATAAGTCCTTTCTGAATTCTAGATATGATTAACATAATTTTTTAAGTACTGAAATTCTCGATAAGGAGAATATTTATTAACTTTAAAAAACTACTCATACCTCAACTAAAAAGTGTATAGTTCTGTATGTACATGCCTTATTTGAACATTATGTGTTTCTGTTCGCCATTATTTACTAATAAAATAATCTGCAAACTCTATGAATTTTGTCCTTAATACTTCCTTTACTTTCTGTATACCTTTCTGAATAAAGTCCTGGTTAAATTCATAATCTTATTTGATGGCATCACACTTTGTTTCTAGTAAAGTAACTGTGATATCAGTGCTTCATGACCCCAGACAGTGAGAACTGAGCAGAAATAATAAAGTATTCCATAGCAGTTTTCATGGTATCATCCAAAATGCCATCACCCCTAAATAATGGAAGGGGCACATTTGGGACTAATAGTAGCACAAACTTGTCAGCTCTAAATATTGAGATTTAAATTTCCATGAATACATCAGCAGTTGAGATATGAAAAAATGTATCATAACTAGTAGTAGAATTCCAATATTAAATAGCCGTTTGCATGTGAACTTTCCGCTCTATCTATCTATCTATCTATCTATCTATCTACCTACCTACCTACCTACCTATCTATCTATCTATCTATCTATCTATCTATCTATCTATCTATCTATCTATCTATCTATCTACCTACCTGTCTGTCTGTCTGTGTATCTATCTATCTATCTATCTATCTATCTATCTATCTATCTATCTATCTATCTATCTATCTATCTGTCTATCTATCTATCTATCTAGCTGTCTATCTATCTATCTATCTATCTATCTATCTATCTATCTATCTATCTATCTATCTATCTATCTATCTATCTATCTACCTATCTATCTATCTATCTATCTATCTATCTATCTATCTATCTATCTATCTATCTATCTATCTATCTACCTACCTACCTATCTATCTATCTATCTATCTAGCTGTCTATCTATCTATCTATCTATCTATCTATCTATCTATCTATCTACCCACTTATTGTTGTCCATGTTCCATTTCATAATCTGAAAATATAGTATTTATTCATCTCTTGTTTTTTGATATCTTGTGAATGTTGAAGCTGAGCTGTTGGACATGCTACACTTAAAGAATTCCCAATCCCTCAGAGCCACACGCTCCAGGGATCTAAACCTTGTCATCACAATGAACAAAACATGCTGGAGGGATAGGTTCCTGACCCAGAGACTCCCCAGACTCTCGAATAGATTGCCCATACATGTCAAGATGAGTGCCCTTTTGGCCCTCTTCAAAAGGAACCTTGATGATTGGATGGGGATAGGAAATTCACCCCGGGGATCACATCAGTCACCCTGCTGGACAGGGGTCCAGGGAAGTAAATATTGCGGGAAGAAATATCCAGGGAATTGTTATGGCTAGGCTTGTATAGGCCCTAGGGGCGATAGCCTAGTACCAACCTATGTGCCACTGAGCTTATAATGGCAACAAGTACAAAAACAGAGGCAGTGGGGTGGGGGTTCATGAGTTTTTAGTCAGACTAGGTGGCTGGCAGTTCTTTCCCAGTATGTAGCTCTGCATTTCATAATAAGATGGTATGCTGAAATGGTTGTATAATATGTTATTGATTCATTCCATCGCATGATTTAATATATATTAAGCCCCATACCATTGATATAAAATGCATATAATCCCATCTGCAAATATTCAGAATGTTTTGGCCTGAAGGATAACTTACTACACAATGTTACTTATACATTGTTCATTAATCTTCGTTCATGTTCAAAACCATTTGTCCTCTTTTATTAATTTTGCATTTGTTAAAGAGGGCAGAATAATGGCCTTCCTTAACCTTTTTTGGACTCAGTTTGGGAGCACTGTTTGGTTAGGTGACTTGCTCACATAGTAGGCAAATGGAAGCAGACACAATCTTCAGGAAGATGCTTATTGACATTTCATAACCTTAATCCTCAATGCTAATTGCCAGACATCAGTTTTAGTGAGAGTTGCAGTGGAGTGTTAGCAAGCCAAGCAGGGTAGACCAAACTTCTCCTGCTCCAGTTGCCATCTCCAAGTCATCCTATAGGATCTCCAAGTGTTCCTAGGTGAGCTGAGGGATATAATTTGTTCAACATATATCCACAGAGCCATAGATTTATACATTGTTACTAGGCTATTGACCCAGGGGGGCCTTTCTAAGCCTAGTCAAGTTTTCCCAGAATAACAATAATGTCCTGTATCCAAACAGGACATTGTGGGCCAGGCATAAGCTACATCTGTCCATATGGGATATAGGTGTCAGATCCAGTGTAAATTACCTATTCCCCATCCACTGATCTAGGCTGAGCTTAAACTGGGTAATAGACAAACTCAGCTTCACATGGATGGGAAGCCTGTTCCACAGGAGGGGCAGTCTCTGGGACACATATCTGTCTCTTCAGCATGTTCTGTTTACAACACAGGCAAAATTCTGGTCCCCAGACCTTGTATTTATGCTACCGTTTGCCTTACAAATAAGCAGGAGATTCATTAGTCTGGGGTTTGTGGAAGCCTTGTCAACCAGACATAGAACACCTCTCAGCAACCTATAGGATACTGAGTAAAGAGGAAAGGGTTTTAAGGCACTTTGCCTAAGGGAGGTTTGTTATGCCTTGTATTATTTTTGTAAGACACCTCTGAAGTCACTTTAGTTGCTACATATGCCTGGTCAGCTACACACCCAAGGGAGCATTGTACTTTATGATTGGTCTGATAAGGGTGGACTACAGTGGGATAATGACTTCTTTGGACCTAGATTACATGCCCTTACTTATAAGCTGCACAACATAAAAGGATTTCCTTACCACTGTGGCCACGTGGGAGTCAAAGGTAAGGCTACTCTCTATGAGCGTACCCAGATCCCTGATCACTGAGTTGACTCTTAGGGGAGTGTTATCATCATGGTAATTAGCCAGGATGGTTGACTTCTCAGAGGGTGCAGTAATGCATTTCTTAGCATTGAGTTGGGAACATTTGTTAGTCAGAGATAGGCCTTCTTGAAGAATGCAAGTGTCTGCAGGGGAGTCGATGATAACTCCCAGCTTGCAATCATTTGCAAACTTAGTCAGCCATAAACCTCCAGCATTTGCTTTCATTTCTGAGAAATAGATTCCAAAAAGGAGCAGGCCCAGTACTGAACCTCAGGGAACTCCAGTAATGACTGGCCACCTGATGGAGATGGTGTCACATATTTTGACCTCCTGGGTCCTAACAGTGAGCCAGTTGCATATCCAGTGGATGACAAAAGGGTTTATACTTAAATTAGTGAGTTTGTTAATAATATCTGAATAGGGTATTTTATCAAAAGCCTTGGCCAGTTCAAGGTAAGCTTTGTGCAATTCTTTGGTAACCCTCTCAAAAAAGTCCAGCAGATTTAATAAGAATGAAACCCCAAACTGTGATGGGTCCAGAGTTTGCAGGTTACCTATGCCCTCATTTATCATGTCCATGATAATTCTTTCCATAGCCTTACATAGGAGGCTGGTCAGACATATGAGCCTCTAGTTACATGGATCAATGGTTGGACCTTCTTTGTGCAGGAGAATGACTGTAGCCATCTTCCATTCCTTGGGCACAAAACCTGACTGTAGGTTCCAGTTGAAAAGTGATTTAAGTGGACCAGAGACATCATGTTTTATGCTATTTATTAAGCACCCTGGGATGTTATTTGGGCACAGTGATGCAATGTTCTTGGCCTTGGATAGGGCATTGATGATGTGTTCCCTAGTAATGGTTGGGGAGATTGTGGTATGCAGTATTTTTTTTGGACTATCAGGGGAGGGAGTGGAGGTAGAAATTTGAGCTGAACCTGCCAGCCAAAAAGTTGGAAATGGCCTCTGGTTCACTGTGGGTGATGTCATTTGCAATAATTTCTGCACATTGTTGCATATTTCCCCTGAGGTTATGGACATATTTGTAGAAAGCTTTGCTGTTGTCTTTTGTCAGAGAAGTTATTTTTTTTTCTTCAAATGTAGCTTTTGAAGTATTAATTAATTCTTTTAGCTGCCTATTGAGATTGGTCATGGGCTTTTAGTATGTAAGGCTTTGTTCCTCCTATGCTTGGCCAAGACTTTTTTCTTTTGTTGTATAACCTATTGATACTGTGATTCCACCAGGGTGGCTTGTCATTTGAGTATGTTTTATTCTTAATACAAGTGGGCCAGCCCACTTTATACAGCTGTCAGTATGGGTGTACAGAGATTTTCTAGATAGCTCAGCACATGCTATGTTTTTTACTGGGGATGGGGGTGCTTGGAATTTAGCCAAGGTGTCACTTAGTAGAGAGAGGTTAGCCTTGGAATAGTTCCTTAAGGTTTTTGGTTTCACTGGATCCCTGGATTTAATTTGTATTTCAAGCAATACTGCCTTAGGATCAGACCTGATGAGCAAAGACATTTCATTGGCTAAGGAACATGTTCATGACTGCAAGGTCAAGGATGTTTGTACCCCTGATAGGAGAATGGACCAAGTATTCCAGGATGTTGGTATTAACAAAATGTAGGAATTACTGGGCATTAGAAATAGTGTAGGATTACCAGTTTATAGAGGGGATACTTGAGATCCCCTATGACTATCATATTAGATTGAATTATGGGGGACTCTAGTACACTAAGATAGGTAATATGGGTTTCCTGGGACATGAAAGGGGATCTATACGTTGCAAGTATATGGTACAAGATCCTAGTTATGGTGAGTTGCACATGTATGAGTTCCAGTGGATCATAAAGTTTAACTAGTTTGTTTATGAGGTTGGTTTTAATATAAACTGAGACTCCTCCACCTTTAGTTCTTTCCTGTGCAGTAGCTAGTCTAAGGGTGTAAAAGGCTTTATAACCTTGCATTGCTGGAGTACTCTCCATGACTTTAAACAATATTTCCGTTACTACACAGATGTCTACACTCTCCAGGGAGAAGAAGGCTTGCAGGGAGTGCAGTTTCTTGTTAAGACTTCTAACATGCCCTGGTCCTGCTTGAGGCCTCTTTGCAGACAGGCTCTGCATGTGTCCTTCCCATGAGAGAAGCACAAGGGACATGCTCACAAGATATACCCAGACCACCTCAAATGGCCCCTCCCAGCATAAAGGAGCCAGGTATTCCAAGTGACACCTTCCAAAACGAAGGAGCAGGGTATTCCAAGTGACACCTCCCAGCATGAAGGAGGAGTGACACCTCCCAGCATGAAGGAGCAGTGTATTCCAAGTGACACCTCCTAGCATGAAGGAACTAGGTATTCCAAATGAAACCTCCCTACACGAAGCATCAAGGTATTCCAAGTGACCCCTCCCAACATGAAAGAGCAGGGTATTCCAAGTGACACCTCCCAGCATGAAGGAACCAGGTATTCCAAGTGACACCTCCCAAGATCCAGGTATCTCAAGTGACACTTCCCGACATGAAGGAGCAGGGTATTCCAAGTGACATCTCCCAGCATGAAGGAACCAGGTATTCCAAATGACACCTCCCAGCATGAAGGAGCAGGATATTCCAAGACCCTTCAAGCCATGAGCTCCTTACTCTGTTATGCAGAACAAACCCACCTACCCTGAAAAGGAACCTCATTCCTGCCACATATATTCCTGGTCCCATCCTTTTTTGGTCACTACCCAAAGCTCATGACTACAGGTGATGCAGGGAAATAGACTGACGAGTAAGTTGGGGATGTGGTCCTATGACTCATTTCTTATTTTGCTACAACAATTTGGTACAATGTCTTCAATGCTACCGGTCAAAGCTCTTAGTCCCTCTACCTTCACTCATTATCAACACTGTAAGACAGTCAAACTCCTCTAACTGAAGTATCTGTTTCTCCCTCACATGTAAATATAATTCATTCTTTTCCCAGAGAAAACAGTGACTTCTGAATTAGAACTGCTGATTTTCATCTCTCCTGCTTCAGACTTTTCTGCTGCTGTCTGAAAAGCACAGTCACTTGAGGCTAAAAGGACAACACCATCTGAAAGCAGTAAAGATGCAGCTCTCAAATCCTCAGAGTGAGTGCTGTCCAACCCTAGCTGAACCCCAATATCCTGTCCAATACAGACAGGAGCAGAGACAAAACATCCTTGAAGAAGTCTTTTGCACACCTTGAGTCTGTTCAGCTTACTTTTGAGAAGGCAGCCACAAGTCTCACTTCTCATATTCAAAGACATAATGGCATGCATCGCATGCCCTGGAATCCAATATTGTTGTAGTACTTCCCACAATGCATTTGGGGTGTAGGGTCACATACCTTCAAGTACCCAAAAACATGTAGGCGTTATTGCCAAACTCTCATGACCTTTACTGTACCTGTACAAGGACAGAGAATTAATACACTGTGTCATGATTTGATGAAATCTGCATAGTTCCTCCTGAATAAGTCTTGAATGTTAGATGAAGTCACCAATCCAGCACCTGGCATATATGCTTTTCCAGACAGGCTGATGACTGTAATATCTGTGTAACTGGAACACATTCTCCTATTCCTCTTTTTGAACATAGGTCCACTTCCCAGTTTCCCATTTCAGAAGTACTGTCCCTTCCTTCATACAACATTGAAAAGGTGTGTTATCCATGACAGCCTGCCAGTGTCCAGAGTGTTCAGCATTTCCAGCTGTCATACACTTTGGCAGGATTACCTCAGTGGAAATAGTTAATCTCCATGGTGACCTTATCTCCTGAGATGAGTCTAGTTCCTCCTCTTCCTTCTGGCACTACCTATTCCAAGCTACGCTTGTCGGTCAGATTCAGGAGTTCCTCAGTGTACTTCTTCGACATATTAGTAGTGTCCCTAGCTGAGGTCAGTGTTTCTCCACTCTTGCTGAGAACAACCTAGACTCCTTCTCTTGAGTCACTAGACTGTTTGGTAGAACATCTTTGAAACCATTCAAAAGTTTCTGTCCGTGGCTTTGTCAAACTACTCCCACACCTGAGCTGCCATTTTGGCAGTTGCTACAACTGCTGATTTCCTGGTTTGTTAGTACTTAGTCAAATCCAGACATCATCTGCTACCATTGCAAGAAAGGCCTCTTTCTTTAACCGAACAGTTCCCCTTATCTCCACTGTTTACTAGTGGACCCTAGAGTTATCACCATGACAAGTGATGATCACCTTTTGGCCACAGGTTCTTGCTCCCACCTCAGCTGCTGTTGACTTGAATAGGGTACACTTTGACACTACACCACTGACCTCCCCAGGTATATGGGAGAATCTTTTTTATTTGTATTTTTTTATGTTACTCATTCATTAACTGGGGAAACCCACTAGATATAAGTCTGTTTTTAGGCGTGTCCTGAAAGCTATGTTTAGTTAAATGATTTGCTAAAAGTCACACACCAGGCAAATGAAGGCTCAGGAAATCAAACCCTGGACTGCTTGATGAAACTCATTAGTGGCTCATACTCTAAATCCTTTATGCTAAATGAATGGACAAAGCTTTTCTGTTGGTGAGGATTGAAATCATCACACAGGTGCATTGATGGGGTATTCCATGTCACCATCACTTCATTTGAGTTTCCTGCTGCTTTCCAGCTGTCATCCATCCTTCTGACTTAGCTGACTACTGATAGTGATGATTTGTCAACTCAGCATCTCTCCTGGCCTGAGTGCAGAGCATATGACATCAGGTTTAATGATACAAGGTCAATAACTGACCTTTGGCACAAAGCGTTCTGAAGTCAAGTACACTTATAGGTTCAGAAGTGGGTACTAGGCTAATGACTACAAGGGACTTTTTAAGCCTAGCCATGCATTCCAAATCTCTGACAAGTACTGCTAGCCTTGATAAGTGTAAGCAGGGGCCTGAGAGATGAAACAGTTACAAGCAGGGGCCTGGGAGATGAAACATTCACAAGCAGGTCCTGAGAGAGGAAAGGTGCCAAACCAGGCATGAATTTCCTGTTCCCCATTCAATTGTCCAAGTTACACTTGAATTGGGTTAGGGAGGAACTCTGCTTCACATGGATGGGGATCCTGTTCCAGAGACGAGGTAGTCTCTGGGATACATACTTGTCTCTCCAGCAGGTCCTATTTACCTCACAAGCAATATTTAAGTCCTTAGAATGTATAATTCTGGTGCTGTTTTTTTTGTTGATATTAGGAGGTCCATAAGGTTGTGGTCTGACAATGCTTTGTATGGTAGGCATAGATCTCCCCTCAACAACCAGTAGGAGACAGAATACAGGGATAGGGCCTTGAGGCAGTCTGCATAAGATATGTTGCTTACACCCTGTATTCTTTTAGTAAGAAGCCTCTGTGGTTGCTCCGATTGTTGGCCAAAGGGGGCATTGCACTCAATGATAGGTCTGATGAATGCCAAATGCAGTGGAACAATGACTTCCTTTGACTTAGATGCCATACTTTTGTTTATAAGTTGCACAACATAGAAAGATTTCTCACTACTGTAGACATGTGATAGCCAAAATCTAGATTACGATTTACCTGTGTCCCCAAGTCCCTGAATACTGGTTCAACTCTTACGGTGTGTTGTCAATATGATAGTTACTAGGTATGGATGATTTCCAGAAGGATACTATTATGCATTTCCTAGAATTTATTTTTATTCCATGTCTCTGACACTGGTTATTTGTTTGAGTCATCCCTTCCCGGAGAAGATTTGTGCCAGTAGGGGATTCAATGATGGCCCCTAATTTGCAATCATCTGCAGATTTAGTCAGCCAAAGGCCATTGAGATTGGCCTTGACTTCAGAGAAGTAAATGCAAAAAAGGAGCAGCCCCAGGACTCATCCTGGAGTGGCTCTGCTTGTGACTGGCCTCTTTGTAGAGGTGGACTCCACAATTCTAACTTCCTGGGCCCTGTCTGTGAACCAGCTGGCTATTCACCGGATAACATAAGTGTTTATACCTAACCTCATGAGTTTGTCAACAATGCCCGAGTGGGCTATTGTGTCAAATGCCTTGGCCAGGTCATGGTAGGCAGTGTGGATCATTTTGCCCTCATTCATTGCTTTGGTGACCTTCTAAAGAAGTCCACCAGGTTGAGAAGGCATGATCTGCCCTTGACGAAACCAAACTGGGTTGGGTCCAGTGTCTGGAGGTTTACTATATCATTACTGATCATTTTTGTGATAATTCTTTCCATGGCTTTGCGTATGAGACTAGTAATATGTATGGGTCTGTAGTTTCCAGGGTCTGTAGTTGGCCCACCTTTGTGCAGAGGGATGACTGTTGCTGTCCTCCATTCATGAGGCACAAAGCTTATTTGGAGGTTACAGTTAAATAGCAATTCCAGAGGGCCTGATAGGTCATGTTTCATGCTATTTAAAAGGCATCCTGGGATATTTTCGGGGCCCATTGTTGCAGTGTTATTGGCCTTAGAGAGAGTATTAAGGACCTATTCCCTAATGATAGTAGGTGGAGTTGTATTTGATGATATTTTCTGAGAGGAGATTGAGGAGGAGTTAGGAGTAAAAGCTGGAGCCGAATTTGTCATCCAGTAGGTTTTCCATATCTTCTGGCTCAGTACAGGTGGCTCCATTACCAACGAGCTCCACACACTATTGTGTATTGCCTTTGAGGTTGCAGACATAGCTAAAGAATGCCTTGTGGTGGTCCTTTGTCTGCCAGGCCAGATTTATCTTAAATTTGGCTTTGATAGACTTTATTTGTCCTCTGACTTATTTGCTTAATTGATGAAAGTGCTTTTATCCTGCTGGGTGCTACACCTTCTAATTTCTGCCATGATTTTCATCCTTCTGATATACAGAATATTGATGATGTGATTCTATCAGGGTGGCTTGTTTTTTGAGTTAGTTCTGTACTTCTTCCTGGTGGGTACAGCTACCTCAATGCAGCTATTAACATGATTGTATAGGGTTTATGTGAAGACTTCCTTATAGGCAGCAGTGGTCTCAGAGTTTATGGGTGCTTGAAATTTTGCCAGATTATCACTTAATAGTAGAAAGTTGGCTTTAGAGTAGTTCTGGAACATTCTGTGGTTAGCTGTGGTTCCAGGTTTTATTTTTACTTCAAAGGAGACCATTTTGTGATCTGACTTTACCAGAGAAGGCATTACTCAAGTGGGTGTACAGCACTCTCCCATACTAGTGAGGACCAGATCCAATATGTTTGCACCCCTGGTCGGGGTATTGGCAATCTAGTCCAGGGAGTTTGTGTTTACAAAATCCAGGAATCTCTGGGCCTGTACATTTGGTGATGTATATGATTCACAGTTGAATATGGTACTGAGTTGGATGGTGACTGTTTACAATAAGTTTAAGTACATGCTATGGGTTTCCTGGGTCATATAGGAAGACCTACAGCTTGCAAGGAAGTGGTATGGGATTTTGCATATGGTGATTTGAATGTGGAGAGGCTCAAGTGGATTTTCCTGTTTGACCAGCCTTGAGGTATATTTATTTTTTATGTAAATCGAGACACTTCCACCTTTAGTCCCTGTCTGTGTAGTAGTTAGTCTAAATGTGTGGAACGCATTACAGCCTTGCACTACAGTGTGCTCTCTGCGGGTTTAAACCATGTCTCAGCGACTACACAGATGTCAGTATTCTCCAGGGTGAGAAGAGCTTATAGGGAGTGGAATTTATTTTTGTTTAGACTCTTAGCATTTAGCAGTAACAGCTGTAGATTTTCTTGGTTTTGATTTGATATGTTGGAAGTACTTCCAGTTTGGCATTGCCTAAAAAGGCACTATAGGGAAGGATAGTATTTTAGATAATATTTGAAAGCCTAAAGGGGAGAGGTGCAGACCATCCCTGGCAAAGCAGTGTGGTCTATTGACCATCTCCTTTTCTACTGACAAATACTGCACCACTTAGAAATGACATCAGAAACTAAGCCAATTATTAAAGTCAGCCATCTTCTGTTTATATTGTGGCATCATCCTTGGAGAAGGTAAAATGTTGCTCTGTGCTAGGCTCATACCAGCCTAGGACACATATTCCAAGAGCTTCATGATGTCTCTCTTCATATAGTCTAGGGAGGTATGTTTCAGGTCATTTGCACCCACATGGATTATAACTAAGTCATATTGGTACTTGTGGTCCAGTGACCTGAGTGCATGCATAATATGACAGATCCTGACCCCTGATAAGCAACTGACTGTGACTTTCTCCATACTCAGCCTGGGAGGGACATCAGTGTGCCTCACAATGGAGTCTCCAATAAACAGAATATTGAATTGTATGGTATCTTGCCTTATGGGCTTAGAAGTAGAGACTCTATAAGATGTGGCTGTATGTGTTGATGTAGGCATTGTTTTGAAGATTGCATTTGGGGCTGCTGAGGGTATTTGTTATGTGGACTTCATCTAGGAGGTCTTTGAGGTTTAGGAAGGTTACATTTAAGAGCCTCAGCATAGGTGGGTTTATGTGTCTCTATGTGTCTGCTTTGTACTGTGTGTGTTATGGGTGCAGCATGTGTACCACTAACAACCTGGCTTTGTACTGTGTGTGTTATTGGTGCAGCATGTGTACTACTAACAACCTGCCTTTGTACTGTGTGTGTTATGGGTGCAGCATGTGTACTACTAACAACCTGGCTTTGTACTGTGTGTGTTATGGATACAGCATTTGTACTACTTGCAACCTGGCTTTGTACTGTGTGTGGTATGGGTTCAGCATGTGTACTACAAACAACCTGGCTTTGTACTGTGTGTGTTATGGGTGCAGCATGTGTACTGCTAACAACCTGGCTTTGTACTGTGTGTGTTATGGGTGCAGCATTTGTACTACTAACAACCTGGCTTTGTACTGTGTGTGTTATGGGTGCAACATGTGTACTGCTAACAACCTGGCTATGTACTGTGTGTGTTATGGGTGCAGCATGTGTACTACTAACAACCTGGCTTTGTACTGTGTGTGTTATGGGTGCAGCCTGTGTACTACTAACAACCTGGCTTTGTACTGTGTGTTATGGGTGCAGCATGTGTACAATTAACAACCTGGCTTTGTACTGTGTGTGTTATGGGTGTATCATGTGTACTACTAACAACCTGGCTTTATACTGTGTGTGTGTTATGGGTGCAGCATGTGTACTACTAACAACCTGGCTTTGCACTGTGTGTGTTATGGGTGCATCATGTGTACTACTAACAACCTGGCTTTGTACTGTGTGTGTTATGGATACAGCATGTGTACTACTAACAACCTGGCTTTGTACTGTGTGTGTTATGGGTGCAGCATGTGTACTACTAACAACCTGGCTTTGTACTGTGTGTGTTATGGGTGCAGCATGTGTACTACTTGCAACCTGGCTTTGTACTGTGTGTGGTATGGGTTCAGCATGTGTACTACAAACAACCTGGCTTTGTACTGTGTGTGTTATGGGTGCAGCATGTGTACTACAAACAACCTGGCTTTGTACTGTGTGTGTTATGGGTGCAGCATGTGTACTACTAACAACCTGGCTTTGTACTGTGTGTGGTATGGGTGCAGCATGTGTACTGCTAACAACCTGGCTTTGTACTGTGTGTGTTATGGGTGCAGCCTGTGTACTACTAACAACCTGGCTTTCTACTGTGTGTTATGGGTGCAGCATGTGTACTACTAACAACCTGTCTTTGTACTGTGTGTGTTATGGGTACAACATGTGTACTACTAACAACCTGGCTTTGTACTGTGTGTGTTATGGGTGCAGCATGTGTACTACTCACAACCTGGCTTTGTACTGTGTGTGTTATGGGTGCAGCCTGTGTACTACTAACAACCTGGCTTTGTACTGTGTGTGTTATGGGTACAGCATGTGTACTGCTAACAACCTGGCTTTGTACTGTGTGTGGTATGGGTGCAGCCTGTGTACTACTAACAACCTGGCTTTGTACTGTGTGTGTTATGGGTTCAGCATGTGTACTGCTAACAACCTGGCTATGTACTGTGTGTGTTATGGGTGCAGCATGTGTACTGCTAACAACCTGGCTTTGTACTGTGTGTGTTATGGGTGCAGCATGTGTACTACTAACAACCTGGCTTTGTACTGTGTGTGTTATGGGTGCAGCCTGTGTACTACTAACAACCTGGCTTTCTACTGTGTGTTATGGGTGCAGCATGTGTACTGCTAACAACCTGGCTTTGTACTGTGTGTGTTATGGGTGCAGCATGTGTACTACTAACAACCTGGCTTTGTACTGTGTGTGTTATGGGTGCAGCATGTGTACTACTAACAACCTGGCTTTCTACTGTGTGTTATGGGTACAACATGTGTACTACTAACAACCTGGCTTTGTACTGTGTGTGTTATGGGTGCAGCCTGTGTACTACTAACAACCTGGCTTTGTACTGTGTGTTATGGGTGCAGCATGTGTACAACTAACAACCTGGCTTTGTACTGTGTGTGTTATGGGTGTATCATGTGTACTACTAACAACCTGGCTTTGTACTGTGCGTGTTATGGGTGCAGCATGTGTACTACTAACAACCTGGCTTTGCACTGTGTGTGTTATGGGTGCAGCATGTGTACTACTAACAACCTGGCTTTGTACTGTGTGTGTTATGGATACAGCATGTGTACTACTTGCAACCTGGCTTTGTACTGTGTGTGGTATGGGTTCAGCATGTGTACTACAAACAACCTGGCTTTGTACTGTGTGTGTTATGGGTGCAGCATGTGTACTGCTAACAACCTGGCTTTGTACTGTGTGTGTTATGGGTGCAGCATGTGTACTGCTAACAACCTGGCTTTGTACTGTGTGTGTTATGGGTGCAGCATGTGTACTACTAACAACCTGGCTTTGTACTGTGTGTGTTATGGGTGCAGCCTGTGTACTACTAACAACCTGGCTTTCTACTGTGTGTTATGGGTGCAGCATGTGTACTACTAACAACCTGTCTTTGTACTGTGTGTGTTATGGGTACAACATGTGTACTACTAACAACCTGGCTTTGTACTGTGCGTGTTATGGGTGCAGCATGTGTACTACTAACAACCTGGCTTTGTACTGTGTGTGTTATGGGTGCAGCCTGTGTACTACTAACAACCTGGCTTTGTACTGTGTGTGTTATGGGTACAGTATTTGTACTACTAACAACCTGGCTTTGTACTTTGTGTGGTATGGGTACAGCATGTGTACTACTAACAACCTGGCTTTGTACTGTGTGTGTTATGGATACAGCATTTGTACTACTTGCAACCTGGCTTTGTACTGTGTGTGGTATGGGTTCAGCATGTGTACTACAAACAACCTGGCTTTGTACTGTGTGTGTTATGGGTGCAGCATGTGTACTGCTAACAACCTGGCTTTGTACTGTGTGTGTTATGGGTGCAGCATGTGTACAACTAACAACCTGGCTTTGTACTGTGTGTGTTATGGGTGCAGCCTGTGTACTACTAACAACCTGGCTTTGTACTGTGTGTGTTATGGGTGCAGCATGTGTACTACTAACAACCTGTCTTTGTACTGTGTGTGTTATGGGTGCAACATGTGTACTACTAACAACCTGGCTTTGTACTGTGTGTGTTATGGGTGCAGCATGTGTACTACTAACAACCTGGCTTTGTACTGTGTGTGTTATGGGTGCAGCCTGTGTACTACTAACAACCTGGCTTTGTACTGTGTGTTATGGGTGCAGCATGTGTACTACTAACAACCTGGCTTTGTACTGTGTGTGTGTTATGGGTGCAGCATGTGTACTACTAACAACCTGGCTTTGCACTGTGTGTGTTATGGGTGCAGCATGTGTACTACTAACAACCTGGCTTTGTACTGTGTGTGTTATGGATACAGCATGTGTACTACTTGCAACCTGGCTTTGTACTGTGTGTGGTATGGGTTCAGCATGTGTACTACAAACAACCTGGCTTTGTACTGTGTGTGGTATGGGTGCAGCATGTGTACTGCTAACAACCTGGCTTTGTACTGTGTGTGTTATGGGTGCAGCATGTGTACTACTAACAACCTGGCTTTGTACTGTGTGTGTTATGGGTGCAGCCTGTGTACTACTAACAACCTGGCTTTCTACTGTGTGTTATGGGTGCAGCATGTGTACTACTAACAACCTGTCTTTGTACTGTGTGTGTTATGGGTACAACATGTGTACTACTAACAACCTGGCTTTGTACTGTGCGTGTTATGGGTGCAGCATGTGTACTACTAACAACCTGGCTTTGTACTGTGTGTGTTATGGGTGCAGCCTGTGTACTACTAACAACCTGGCTTTGTACTGTGTGTGTTATGGGTACAGTATTTGTACTACTAACAACCTGGCTTTGTACTTTGTGTGGTATGGGTACAGCATGTGTACTACTAACAACCTGGCTTTGTACTGTGTGTTATGGGTGCAGCATGTGTACAACTAACAACCTGGCTTTGTACTGTGTGTGTTATGGGTACAGCATGTGTACTATTAACAACTTGGCTTTGTACTGTGTGTGGTATGGGTGCAGCATGTGTACTACTAACAACCTGGCTTTCTACTGTGTGTTATGGGTGCAGCATGTGTACTACTAACAACCTGTCTTTGTACTGTGTGTGTTATGGGTGCAGCATGTGTACTACTAACAACCTGGCTTTGTACTGTGTGTGTTATGGGTGCAGCCTGTGTACTACTAACAACCTGGCTTTGTACTGTGTGTTATGGGTGCAGCATGTGTACAATTAACAACCTGGCTTTGTACTGTGTGTGTTATGGGTGTATCATGTGTACTACTAACAACCTGGCTTTATACTGTGTGTGTGTTATGGGTGCAGCATGTGTACTACTAACAACCTGGCTTTGCACTGTGTGTGTTATGGGTGCAGCATGTGTACTACTAACAACCTGGCTTTGTACTGTGTGTGTTATGGATACAGCATGTGTACTACTTGCAACCTGGCTTTGTACTGTGTGTGGTATGGGTTCAGCATGTGTACTACAAACAACCTGGCTTTGTACTGTGTGTGTTATGGGTGCAGCATGTGTACTGCTAACAACCTGGCTTTGTACTGTGTGTGTTATGGGTGCAGCATGTGTACTACTAACAACCTGGCTTTGTACTGTGTGTGTTATGGGTGCAGCCTGTGTACTACTAACAACCTGGCTTTCTACTGTGTGTTATGGGTGCAGCATGTGTACTACTAACAACCTGTCTTTGTACTGTGTGTGTTATGGGTACAACATGTGTACTACTAACAACCTGGCTTTGTACTGTGTGTGTTATGGGTGCAGCATGTGTACTACTCACAACCTGGCTTTGTACTGTGTGTGTTATGGGTGCAGCCTGTGTACTACTAACAACCTGGCTTTGTACTGTGTGTGTTATGGGTACAGTATTTGTACTACTAACAACCTGGCTTTGTACTTTGTGTGGTATGGGTACAGCATGTGTACTACTAACAACCTGGCTTTGTACTGTGTGTTATGGGTGCAGCATGTGTACAACTAACAACCTGGCTTTGTACTGTGTGTGTTATGGGTACAGCATGTGTACTATTAACAACCTGGCTTTGTACTGTGTGTGGTATGGGTACAGCATGTGTACTACTAACAACCTGTCTTTGTACTGTGTGTGTTATGGGTGCAGCATGTGTACTACTAACAACCTGGCTTTGTACTGTGTGTGTTATGGGTGCAGCCTGTGTACTACTAACAACCTGGCTTTGTACTGTGTGTTATGGGTGCAGCATGTGTACAATTAACAACCTGGCTTTGTACTGTGTGTGTTATGGGTGTATCATGTGTACTACTAACAACCTGGCTTTATACTGTGTGTGTGTTATGGGTGCAGCATGTGTACTACTAACAACCTGGCTTTGCACTGTGTGTGTTATGGGTGCAGCATGTGTACTACTAACAACCTGGCTTTGTACTGTGTGTGTTACGGATACAGCATGTGTACTACTTGCAACCTGGCTTTGTACTGTGTGTGGTATGGGTTCAGCATGTGTACTACAAACAACCTGGCTTTGTACTGTGTGTGTTATGGGTGCAGCATGTGTACTGCTAACAACCTGGCTTTGTACTGTGTGTGTTATGGGTGCAGCATGTGTACTACTAACAACCTGGCTTTGTACTGTGTGTGTTATGGGTGCAGCCTGTGTACTACTAACAACCTGGCTTTGTACTGTGTGTTATGGGTGCAGCATGTGTACAATTAACAACCTGGCTTTGTACTGTGTGTGTTATGGGTGTATCATGTGTACTACTAACAACCTGGCTTTATACTGTGTGTGTGTTATGGGTGCAGCATGTGTACTACTAACAACCTGGCTTTGCACTGTGTGTGTTATGGGTGCAGCATGTGTACTACTAACAACCTGGCTTTGTACTGTGTGTGGTATGGGTTCAGCATGTGTACTACAAACAACCTGGCTTTGTACTGTGTGTGTTATGGGTGCAGCATGTGTACTGCTAACAACCTGGCTTTGTACTGTGTGTGTTATGGGTGCAGCATGTGTACTACTAACAACCTGGCTTTGTACTGTGTGTGTTATGGGTGCAGCCTGTGTACTACTAACAACCTGGCTTTCTACTGTGTGTTATGGGTGCAGCATGTGTACTACTAACAACCTGGCTTTGTACTGTGTGTGTTATGGGTACAACATGTGTACTACTAACAACCTGGCTTTGTACTGTGTGTGTTATGGGTGCAGCCTGTGTACTACTAACAACCTGGCTTTGTACTGTGTGTGTTATGGGTACAGTATTTGTACTACTAACAACCTGGCTTTGTACTTTGTGTGGTATGGGTACAGCATGCGTACTACTAACAACCTGGCTTTGTACTGTGTGTTATGGGTGCAGCATGTGTACAACTAACAACCTGGCTTTGTACTGTGTGTGTTATGAGTACAGCATGTGTACTATTAACAACCTGGCTTTGTACTGTGTGTGGTATGGGTACAGCATGTGTACTACTAACAACCTGGCTTTGTACTGTGTGTGGTATGGGTGCAGCATGTGTACTACTAACAACCTGGCTTTGTACTGTGTGTTATGGGTGCAGCATGTGTACAACTAACAACCTGGCTTTGTACTGTGTGTGTTATGGGTACAACATGTGTACTACTAACAACCTGGCTTTGTACTGTGTGTGGTATGGGTGCAGCATGTGTACTACTAACAACCTGGCTTTGTACTGTGTGTTATGGGTGCAGCATGTGTACAACTAACAACCTGGCTTTGTACTGTGTGTGTTATGGGTGCAGCATGTGTATTATTAACAACCTGGCTTTGCACTGTGTGTGTTATGGGTACAACATGTGTACTACTAACAACCTGGCTTTGTACTGTGTGTGTTATGGGTACAGCATGCATACTACTAACAACCTGGCTTTGCACTGTGGGTGTTATGGGTGCAGCATGTGTACTACTAACAACCTGGCTTTGCACTGTGTGCGTTATGGGTACAGCATGTGTACTAACAACCTGGCTTTGCACTGTGTGTGTTATGGGTGCAGCATGTGTACTACTAAAAACCTGGCTTTGTACTGTGTGCATTATGGGTGCAGCATGTGTACTACTTACAACCTGATTGACATTAGGACTGCTTTTATGTGAGACCTTTGCCTCCAGTGACATTGTGTAAATACATTTGTCATGTGCCATATCAGTCTGTTTAAGAATTAGTTGCTTGTCAGTAAACATGAGGCAAGTCCTACATTGCCTTAGGATGCCTATATCACCAAGCTGGTATGGAGATAGTGGGAAAGTTCATATCCATGGCAACAGGCCATGTGCATGCTTGTGTTTAAAAAGAGTGTTTGTTATGGACAGTCCATGATTAACTTAGATGTCCAAAAACAAATCAACACTGAAATCAGGCAAAATATTCAGTCATATCAGAAATGTCCACCATTCTCCAAGTGTTGAATTCTCCCTGAAGAACTACATAATTAGTTGGTAGTTCCATATGAAACACTACACATATGGGCAGAATACAGAAGCTATATTTTATTCCCTATTTAACACTGCACCCAGAGTCTCTAAACAACTGAATGGAATTATTAACAAATAGGGTTATTTTCTAGCAAAGTGGCATAATTATGGCATGCTTTTAATTCATATTTGTCCCATAAGAAAAATAACTAGAATATCGCTATGTTATGTGATATAATTTTATACATTCTGTTTTTATAGTGAGGCACGCTGAGCTAAACATTTGCAGTTCACTTTGTGAATTAGCTGTATATTACAAACATAATTATATAACGTTTGCCTGGACTGGATTTGTATGAAATCAGTGGAACAGGTTTGTGAAGCAACACTGTATATATCCAATAATATTAGCAAAATTACTTTGGAACTTCAACATAACATAATACTACATAAACGTACCACCTATGTAGAGTTTTATGATATAGATCTGTCTCCTATCTTGAATAACATCCTTATTTTGCTCTTCAAAGTAGTAAATGTAAATGCAGAAGTTGCATAAAAGGTTTTAAGTTGTCAGGTTGCATTTATGGTTCAATTTTTACTGCTGCAGTTTACATTGATTATTATAATACCTTTCGATAATCGAATGGTTGCATGGCATCTAACTAATCAAAGTTGATATACTCACACCATGTAATATCACAGAAGTAAAGCTGACTATAGGAAAGGTCAGCTTATATCAACATGTCAAACAAAAGTATTTTACAGGGTGTTGCACACCCCTATATGCACGCATACAGAGACTACACCCCATACCCTTATGTCTCTAAGTACTTTTCTTCAGTTGTCTTACTCCAAAGATCTGTAGTCATAAACTAGTAAAGCTGCAGTATTTGTCTAAAATAGGTTTAACTAATAAAATTCAGTTATTCCCATTCAGATCAAAGTGGCATCAAAAATATTGATATACCCCTGGGAAAATACTAACACCTTCACAGCAGCATAGAAAGCAGGTGACCAGTGGTAGTGTGACAATCGTTTGGTGCGGCCCTGTAGTGCTAAGAATGAAGAATATCTCTCCTCAGGAGACAGCCATTCCCCACAGGCCATGTAATACTTTCTTTGGCTTGGGATGTCACTGCAGAAGCAGGTAATGTATGATTTGAAGGCAGCTAAGACCACAGCTATGTACCAGCCTTCAGAAGGAGACTGTAAGATGTGCATTACACTCTAGCAAAAGGCATGCAGTCTGGATCAAGAACAGAGTACCAAGGGAGGTGAGGCACCTTAGGACACTTTACTTACAACAGCTATTCCATTGGGACTGTAAATGGATAACATACTACCAGCTATCCATGGCAGTGAATGCATCTAGGTCATTTGACTGATGAACCAGATTGTCAAAACCCATATGGTCGACAATTTATTTTGTTGATCAACTAAAAGAAACCAAACAACACCCACAAATGATGCAAAAGATGATTTTGTATGTGTGTGTGTGTGTGTGTGTGTGTGTGTGTGTGTGTGTGTGTGTGTGTGTGGGAACAAGTCCCCTGCACCATCCACACCCCCTGCTAATTATATATACCAACTCTGAGTTCACACTGCACTGGGAAAAGGTCAAATTTCCCAATCCCCAGTCTACCATGATCGAAGAATTAAATTGTCGACTATATGGTCTCGACCTTATGGGTTTTACAATCTGGATTGTCAATAAAATGAAGGGGTCCTCAGTGAATAAGTGCTTTAAGTTTGGCCAGAAGACCTGTTAGTAAAGGTAGATGACAATATACATGATAGCAGACTGTATTATTACAGTCATGCATAGAGGTATTTGTGTTTGCTGGTCTGACTGTAGTATGTGGAATTGTGCATCTCTTTCTGTTACTTAAGCAACGATATTTGGGTAATCATTATCTGCCAGTTATACTATATGTGCAGCACCACATGTCTTCTGTGGGTCTCAGCCAAGTAGATGGCATGCACTTTTAGTTCATAATATATCTCCTAAAGTGGTAGGGTGCAGTAAATATCTCACAGTGGTAGTGTGTAGTATTTGTCACATTGTGGTAGTGTGTTGTATGTACCACACAGTGATAGAGTTTTGTGTGTGCTATGCAGTGCAGTACACAATGTGTAGTATTTGTCACACAGTGGTAGTGTGTTGTATGTGCCACACAGTGATAGAGATTTGTGTGTGCTATGCAGTGCAATACACAATGTGTAGTATTTGTCGCATAGTGGTAATGTGTTGTATGTGCCACACAGTGTCAGAGTTTTGTGTGTGCTATGCAGTGTAATACATAATGTGTAGTATTTGTCACATAGTGGTAGTGTGTTGTATGTGCCACACAGTGATAGAGTTTTGTGTCTGTCATGCAGTGTAGTATGTAGTGTGTGCCACGCAGTGATGGTTTGTAATATGTGTCCTAGAGTGGGGGGGGGTCTATGTTCAACCATTGATTGGAACTTCCATCAAATAGCTAAACATGGAACCCTATCCATCGAGCGTTTATTCAGTGAACGTTTATTTCATCAACGGGTAAAGTATCTAGTTGGCCACCACTTCCCTGTGTACCCCACTGTAGTGTTTCAGACCCCCCAGGTGGGGGGCTTCATCCCCCACACCCCTCCTAACTATATATATATATATATATATATATATATATATATATATATATATATACCAACTCTGAGACTGCAGTACAGGCAGGAAAAGGGCATACAGGGAAGTGGTGACCAACTAGTTATTTTCCCCATTGATGAAATGAACGTTCACTGAATGAATGTTCGATGGATAGGGTTCAATGTTCAGCTGTTTGATGGAAGTTCTATTCGATGGCTGAACATAGACCCACAGAGTGGTACTGTAAAAGTGTCATACAGTGGTAGTGCATCATATGTATTGGACATTGGTAGTGTGTAATAACTCTCATACATTGATAATGTATATGAGTAACACAGTGTCAAACTTTCTGCACAGTGGTAGTATGTTGTATGTGTAATATAGTGGAAAAAGAATGTCTCATGCAATGGTAGTGTATGGTATGCCATATGTTGGTAGTTTCCAGTATGTGTCATACAGTAGTAGTGTGCCATATGTGATGTACTATGGTAGTGTATTATGCAACACTGTGGTAGTGTGTCACATGTTTCGTACAGTTATAGTTTTCTGCGTGTGACATACAGTGGTAGTTTGTAGTATGTGTCACATAGTGTTAGTGTGTTATGTATGTTACATGGCAGTGTACATGTAGTATTTGTCATACAGTTGTAGTTTGAATATGTGGCACACAGTGTTAGTGTGTTGTGTATGTCACATGACAGTGTGCATGTAGTATGTGGCATACAGTGGTAGTGTGTTGTGTATGACACATGGCAGTGTGTATGGAGTGTGCATCATATAGTGGTAGTTTGTAGTGTGTGTCACACAGTATTAGTGTGTTGTGTATGCCACATGGCAGTGTGTATGTAGTGTGTGTCACACATTGCTAGTGTGTCATAGGAATTGAACAGTGATAGTTTGTTGGTGTTGTACAGTAGTAATGTATAGCATGCAGTGTGCACTCTGGCAGCATGTCCACATTACAATATGTCCTCTCATTTGTCTTTCAGACACCCTTTGATGTCCAGGTGGATGACGCAGACAAGTGTCAGAAAGACTATGTTTGGCTGACTATCCCAATGTATGTGGACATGGTTTTGCATCAGTATGTGAGTGACACACTCATAAACCCCCTCCTTCTCACACACACACACTGCCTGGCATGTATTTTGTACATTGACAAGTTCACTGTGCTAATCACAGAACATGTCTATCACACAGAGTTTAGCATATATGGTTACCAGATGGCATCTGGTATGCCTCCCCTGCAGCAATGTCCCAGGATACTGGACGTGGGTACAGAGCAGTGCTTACCCTTTCATGCCTTCATTCTTGGTGAGGAGAGCACTGCAACAGGTGTGGTTGAAATGCTGGGAAGGTGTTCATTAGATTTGGTTCACAACAAACAGGTATTAGTTTCCTTTTCTCATGTGACGATATAAATCTACTAAAATACTGACTATATTATACTATTGTAATGCTACAACTATAACTGTTATTTCTCTAAAAATGTGGTATCAAGCAAGTGAAATGCTTAGATAGAAAAAAAGAAATGAAAATAAACTTCTGAAAATGTATATATTCATTTTCCAATAAGGCATACAACTGAGTACATAGTAGGGGCATCTGTAGTCTGTCCCAGCATCCAGTGACCATAAGTTACTAAGCCAGCACCATGGCATAGAGGGATAAAGTCTGACTATGGTCCAACTGACCTGGGTTTGATTAGTGACTCAAGTGACCGAGAAGCTGGCAGGGAAGTATTAATGTGCCCATCCTGGAGGGACAGACACTCACTTGTGTGCCCGTTATGGTTCATCTCTGGTGGAGACCATGGATACATAGGGAGTGTGGTCCTACGGGAAATTAGGTGAGGAATACTGGCTGAGTCACCACAGAAGTGGGACAATATCATAGCCCCAGTGCAGGGAGGAGGGACAAGAGCAGGTCATAATAAAAAACACATAGGTCATAATAAGAAATACTCTCAGAAGCATTATGATGCTGCACTGGAGTTCTTGATCTACTCACCAGCCCCAGACATAGGGATGGGTACAGCCCAGGGGAGGCTAAAGGTGGGTCCAATAAATTTGATGAATTAGGAGAGTAGCTGGGGTAGCCAATGGACAGCTGTGAACAAAAAAATGGACATAAGGCATAGAAGCACAGTATGAACAGGGTGTCTGCCCATCTCAGGATACACACAGACACACACGCACACACACACGCACACACACACACACACACACACACACACACACACACACACACACACACACACACACACACACACACACACACACACTTTTACATTGCAAACGTACCTACAAGCAGTTTTGGGGGATTGGCATTTCACATTCAACAAGTCACTAGGATGTTGGAGGTACTGGAGCTGTAGGTGAAGAGTAATGTGGATGTAGGTAGGACAAAGAAGGCACTACAGCAGACACCCGATCCGAAATACTAGATGCTGTGCTTTGGTAAGGCCAACTGCTGTGTCGTTGGACACCCCTTACTGAGAGCTGTAAATCTGTATTCCAAGATCCATAGTGCAGCTGATCAGTTATTTTGGTACCTAAAACCACTAACTTTATGTAATCTGTAAGTGAAGAGCTAAGAGTGTGCTTTGAATTTTCAAGAAAATAAATTGTTTCAGAGCTATAACTTTTAAAAATAAAAATAAAACTTTGTTGACAATGGATATCCATTGGGTATGTCATTTTCTAGAGTCAAACTGGGAGCAGTGTCTGGTTAAATGATTTACTCAGAATGACAAAGTAAGCAAATGGAAGTTGTGAGAATCAAATCCAAGACTGCTGGAGGGTATAGGTATAAGAACAAATAGCCATTGATGACTGAAAAAAAAACAGTAATGTACAAGATCTTAGAATGTGCCATGCTCTCAAATTGCATTAGATATGATCTCTGTAGGTCAGGGGTTATCACTTACATTCATGGTACTGAATACAATGCCTGTCATTATCATAGTTAAATGAAGTTTGTCTTATAGCAGAAACAGCTCTATCCATGTAACAGTGTCCTTTTTATAGCCAGAACACTGCTACAACTAAAAGCCCTTACTGTTAAAGGCAGGGGGCTCAGACAACTTTAGCATTAAACTGCTTATAAACCCTTAAACATGGAATGGCACAGGCAAACAAATGTAGTATGTATCAGATTATCCAAATATAATCCCCCTGAAACTTTTAATAAGAACTGTCACATGATGATGATGAGGTATTACTTCTCACACAGGCATGCAGAGGCATTTGGCTGTGGCAGTCTAACAGACTGTACTATATCTAGTTTATGTTATGGATGGAATACAATTTCTGTTCAGGGTGAGGTCTGAGGATCAGGAAAGTATATGCTTTTACTGCACTCTACTATTACATTAGAAGTAAAAAAAATCATTAATATTTTACAACAGAGTGACCCTTTTGTCACTGAAATGATGTAATCTCCAAAAGCCACTATTCTTAAAAGAGAATCTAACTATATTGCAGGGCTTGCTTGTTGGTTCTTAAAGGTAGAATAGCAGTCTTAGATGCAGTATATAGCTGAAGGTGCATATGTAATTTGTTAAACATCATAATAATAGCCTGGCTATGTGATGCAGAGAGATGAAGCACTGACTGCAGCCCAGGTGACTATGGTCTGATTAGCAGACTTGGCCTGTCAGAATCAGGCAGGGAGGGAGAGGAGTGAAGGGACATGTTCTGTTCACCTTTCTTTGGGGGGTGGGGCTATAAACACTCATGGAACACATGGGGAAAGCTAGAAATTTCTGGAGAACACTAGGGAACCACTTCCCGTGCTTTGAGGTTGGTTGGGGGTGTTGCTTGCTACAATGTATATATTGAGACAAGTGAGGGACCACCCATTGCATGACTTAACTCTGTCAGCATAACCAAGTGTGTATGTGGGGAGGTGTGGCAAAGTAAGAAAAAGAACATGGACCACCCTTGATGACTACTTTAATGATGGTCCCTCCTGGTCAACCCTTGCCTCAGTGATGGAGAATGAATGTGCCAATTGACCAGGAAAGGCTGATGGTCAGCAGGTAGTGGGGGCAAAGAATACTAAAAAGTAATTCTAAGGACTGTCGAATAGAGAGTGAGATATTGCCTCCTGTAGGTTGGCTCAAAATACTGACTTGTATAGTCATTTCACTATCACAGTCTGTCAAGTTGCATTATATTAGCATTCAGTTTGGTTCGGGTGTTTGCTTGTGGTCCAAGAAATAAACAGAATATATCCATACTGAGCCAGCAATACAGTAGAGTAAATATAATTTAAATTCCCCATAAAGCAGCCTTTTATCACTGGAGAAGTGCTACCTCATCACCAAATATCCCTGTACTGACAAAAACAAAATGAATTGTCCAAACTGAAGATTGTACTTTGCATTCATTTTGAAGGGTGAAATGGCAGTGTTAGGTAAGGCATGTACCTGAGCATCCATGACTAATTCCTTGAAAATGTTGCCAATAACAGCCAAAGAGTGATTGACTAATGGCTCTTACATATAATTGTGACAGACATTTCAGAGTTGCAATCTGCTGAGTTGCAGGAAGTTTGATTTAATTTAATGGTGGATATATGGCTTCTCTTCAGGGTGAGGAATATAATGCCTGCCAAGAATGTGTTGTACTAAGCTGTTATTACATTATAAATAAATGTGTAACATTTTTCTCTATTGATGTGACCTTTTTTTTTCTTTCATCAAAAAGATCTCACCAAAAATCCCTGTAGTGACCATGGCAAATTCCCCAACCTTCTACTTCTGTACTTAGCTAATACTATAAAGAAAAAAATAGTCTTAGTCAGAACTGGGGTTAGATCAGTGCTGGATTATCAGCCGCATGAGCCTGGACTGAGAATTTTAAGAGGCTTGTTTCTGTGATGTGACAATGCTACTGTATTTCAGACTAAACTGAGAATAAAAGCAGCAGGGCCTATTTCAGACATGTGGACTTTGAGCTTTACTTCCATCAGCCCCTTTGTTAATCCATTCTTGTTCAGAAGTAAAACATGCACAGATTTCTCCTTAAAAGTGGCATTTTTTGAAATTGGAATTGGACTTCCCCCAAATACAGAAATCTATAAAATTATATACATTGCACAAAGGATAATATGTGCACAACTTTATAATTACACGTTTATGTGCATTCTGTTTTTGGGTATCATTGCATGTTTTCTTGAAAATTTTGCTAGAAAATGTCAAATAGTTTTAGTTCAGAGATAAGGTCCTGTGTTAGTAGGTAGCTGTAGCAGGTCTATGTAGTCAATATTTTTTTTATTCAGAGATATACATATGATGTTTGCTAACGATAAATATCAGAATCTTATATTTCTGAAAATAATACTTATTTTCAGACAAGATTAGATTTTTTTCGTATTTAATGTTGCAGCAAAAAAAAAAACAAACAAAACTAGTTTGATAACTGTCAAGTGACATCCCGCCTTCAGCATGCTGTCTCCTTACCCTGTGAATGGACACCCCGCCTTCAGCACACTGTCTCCTTACCCTGTGAATGGACATCCCGCCTTCAGCATGCTGTCTCCTTACCCTGTGAACGGACATCCCACCTTCAGCATGCTGTCTCCTTACCCTGTGAACGGACATCCCACCTTCAGCATGCTGTCTCCTTTCTCTGTGAATGGATATCCTGCCTTCAGCATGCTGTCTCCTTATCCTGTGAACGGACATCCTGCCTTCAGCATGCTGTCTCCTTACCCTGTGAACTGACATCCTGCCTTCAGCATGCTGTCTCCTTACCCTGTGAATGGACATCCCACCTTCAGCATGCTGTCTCCTTACCCTGTGAACTGACATCCCGCCTTCAGCACGCTGTCTCTTTACCCTGTGAACGGACATCCTGCCTACAGCATGCTGTCTCTTTACCCTGTGAATGGATATCCCACCTTCAGCATGCTGTCTCCTTACCCTGTGAACAGACATCCCGCCTTCAGCATGCTGTCACCTTACCCTGTGAACTGACATCCCGCCTTCAGCATGCTGTCTCCTAACCCTGTGAATGGACATCCCACCTTCAGCATGCTGTCTCCTTACCCTGTGAATGCACATCCTGCCTTCAGCATGCTATCTCCTTACCCTGTGAATGGACATTCTGCCTTCAGCATGCTGTCTCCTTACCCTGTGAACGGACACCCTGCCTTCAGCATTCTGTCTCCTTACCCTGTGAATGGACAGCCCACCTTCAGCATGCTGTCTCCTTACCCTGCGAAAGGACATCCCACCTTCAGCACATTGTCTCCTTACCCTGTGAATAGACATCCTGCCTTCAGCATGCTGTCTCCTTACCCTGTGAATGGACATCCCACCTTCAGCATGCTGTCTCTTTACCCTGTGAACGGACAACCCGTCTTCAGCATGCTGTCTCCTTACCCTGTGAATGGACATCCCGCCTTCAGCATGCTGTCTCCTTACCCTGTGAATGGACATCTTGCCTTCAGCATGCTGTCTTCTTACCCTGTGAACGGACATCCCGCCTCCAGCATGCTGTCTCCTTACCTTGTGAACGGACATCCCGCCTTCAGCACGCTGTCTCCTTACCCTGTGAATGGACATCCCGCCTTCAGCATGCTGTCTCCTTACCTTGTGAACAGACATCCCACCTTCAGCACGCTGTCTCCTTACCCTGTGAACGGACATCCCACCTTCAGCATGCTGTCTCCTTACCTTGTGAACGGACATCCCACCTTCCGCATTCTGTCTCCTTACCCTGTGAATGGACATCTTGCCTTCAGCATACTGTCTCTTTACCCTGTGAATGGACATCCCGCCTTCAGCATGCTGTCTCCTTACCCTGTGAACTGACATCCCGCCTTCAGCATGCTGTCTCTTTACCCTGTGAATGGACACCCCGTCTTCAGCACACTGTCTCCTTACCCTGTGAACTGACATCCCACCTTCAGCATGCTGTTTCCTTACCCTGTGAATGGACATCCCGCCTTCAGCATGCTGTCTCCTTACCCTGTGAATGGACATCCCACCTTCAGCATGCTGTTTCCTTACCCTGTGAATGGACATCCCGCCTTCAGCATGCTGTCTCCTTACCCTGTGAACGGACATCCCACCTTCAGCATGCTGTCTCCTTACCCTGTGAACTGACATCCCACCTTCAGCATGTTGTCTCCTTACCCTGTGAACGGACA
The DNA here is from genome assembly GCF_019279795.1 of Protopterus annectens. Lineage (NCBI taxonomy): Eukaryota > Metazoa > Chordata > Ceratodontiformes > Protopteridae > Protopterus > Protopterus annectens. The sequence goes on from NC_056746.1 coordinate 1,372,670,325, forward strand.
TCCCACCTTCAGCATGCTGTCTCCTTACCCTGTGAACTGACATCCCACCTTCAGCATGCTGTCTCCTTACCCTGTGAACTGACATCCCACCTTCAGCATGCTGTTTCCTTACCCTGTGAACTGACATCCCGTCTTCAGCATGCTGTCTCCTTACCCTGTGAACTGACATCCCACCTTCAGCATGCTGTCTCCTTACCCTGTGAACTGACATCCCACCTTCAGCATGCTGTCTCCTTACCCTGTGAACGGACATCCCACCTTCAGCACGCTGTCTCCTTACCCTGTGAACGGACATCCCACCTTCAGTATGCTGTTTCCTTACCCTGTGAATGGACATCCCGCCTTCAGTATGCTGTTTCCTTACCCTGTGAATGGACATCCCGCCTTCAGCATGCTATCTCCTTACCCTGTGAATGGACATCCCAGCTTCAGCACGCTGTCTCTTTACCCTGTGAATGGACACCCCGTCTTCAGCACACTGTCTCCTTACCCTGTGAACGGACATCCCACCTTCAGCATGCTGTCTCCTTACCCTGTGAACGGACATCCCGCCTTCAGCATGCTGTCTCCTTACCCTGTGAATGGACATCCCACCTTCAGCATGCTGTCTCCTTACCCTGTGAACTGACATCCCGCCTTCAGCACGCTGTCTCTTTACCCTGTGAACGGACATCCTGCCTACAGCATGCTGTCTCTTTACCCTGTGAATGGATATCCCACCTTCAGCATGCTGTCTCCTTACCCTGCGAACAGACATCCCGCCTTCAGCATGCTGTCACCTTACCCTGTGAACTGACATCCCGCCTTCAGCATGCTGTCTCCAAACCCTGTGAATGGACATCCCACCTTCAGCATGCTGTCTCCTTACCCTGTGAATGCACATCCTGCCTTCAGCATGCTATCTCCTTACCCTGTGAATGGACATCCTGCCTTCAGCATGCTGTCTCCTTACCCTGTGAACGGACACCCTGCCTTCAGCATTCTGTCTCCTTACCCTGTGAATGGACAGCCCACCTTCAGCATGCTGTCTCCTTACCCTGCGAAAGGACATCCCACCTTCAGCACATTGTCTCCTTACCCTGTGAATAGACATCCTGCCTTCAGCATGCTGTCTCCTTACCCTGTGAATGGACATCCCACCTTCAGCATGCTGTCTCTTTACCCTGTGAACGGACATCCCGTCTTCAGCATGCTGTCTCCTTTCTCTGTGAATGGATATCCTGCCTTCAGCATGCTGTCTCCTTATCCTGTGAACGGACATCCCGCCTTCAGCATGCTGTCACCTTACCCTGTGAACAGACATCCCACCTTCAGCATGCTGTCTCCTTTCTCTGTGAATGGATATCCTGCCTTCAGCATGCTGTCTCCTTATCCTGTGAACGGACATCCTGCCTTCAGCATGCTGTCTCCTTACCCTGTGAACTGACATCCTGCCTTCAGCATGCTGTCTCCTTACCCTGTGAATGGACATCCCACCTTCAGCATGCTGTCTCCTTACCCTGTGAACTGACATCCCGCCTTCAGCACGCTGTCTCTTTACCCTGTGAACGGACATCCTGCCTACAGCATGCTGTCTCTTTACCCTGTGAATGGATATCCCACCTTCAGCATGCTGTCTCCTTACCCTGTGAACAGACATCCCGCCTTCAGCATGCTGTCACCTTACCCTGTGAACTGACATCCCGCCTTCAGCATGCTGTCTCCTAACCCTGTGAATGGACATCCCACCTTCAGCATGCTGTCTCCTTACCCTGTGAATGCACATCCTGCCTTCAGCATGCTATCTCCTTACCCTGTGAATGGACATCCTGCCTTCAGCATGCTGTCTCCTTACCCTGTGAACGGACACCCTGCCTTCAGCATTCTGTCTCCTTACCCTGTGAATGGACAGCCCACCTTCAGCATGCTGTCTCCTTACCCTGCGAAAGGACATCCCACCTTCAGCACATTGTCTCCTTACCCTGTGAATAGACATCCTGCCTTCAGCATGCTGTCTCCTTACCCTGTGAATGGACATCCCACCTTCAGCATGCTGTCTCTTTACCCTGTGAACGGACATCCCGTCTTCAGCATGCTGTCTCCTTACCCTGTGAATGGACATCTTGCCTTCAGCATGCTGTCTTCTTACCCTGTGAACGGACATCCCGCCTCCAGCATGCTGTCTCCTTACCTTGTGAACGGACATCCCGCCTTCAGCACGCTGTCTCCTTACCCTGTGAATGGACATCCCGCCTTCAGCATGCTGTCTCCTTACCTTGTGAACAGACATCCCACCTTCAGCACGCTGTCTCCTTACCCTGTGAACGGACATCCCACCTTCAGCATGCTGTCTCCTTACCTTGTGAACGGACATCCCACCTTCCGCATTCTGTCTCCTTACCCTGTGAATGGACATCTTGCCTTCAGCATACTGTCTCTTTACCCTGTGAATGGACATCCCGCCTTCAGCATGCTGTCTCCTTACCCTGTGAACTGACATCCCGCCTTCAGCATGCTGTCTCTTTACCCTGTGAATGGACACCCGTCTTCAGCACACTGTCTCCTTACCCTGTGAACTGACATCCCACCTTCAGCATGCTGTTTCCTTACCCTGTGAATGGACATCCCGCCTTCAGCATGCTGTCTCCTTACCCTGTGAATGGACATCCCACCTTCAGCATGCTGTTTCCTTACCCTGTGAATGGACATCCCGCCTTCAGCATGCTGTCTCCTTACCCTGTGAACGGACATCCCACCTTCAGCATGCTGTCTCCTTACCCTGTGAACTGACATCCCACCTTCAGCATGCTGTCTCCTTACCCTGTGAACGGACATCCCACCTTCAGCATGCTGTCTCCTTACCCTGTGAACTGACATCCCACCTTCAGCATGCTGTCTCCTTACTCTGTGAACTGACATCCCACCTTCAGCATGCTGTTTCCTTACCCTGTGAACTGACATCCCGTCTTCAGCATGCTGTCTCCTTACCCTGTGAACTGACATCCCACCTTCAGCATGCTGTCTCCTTACCCTGTGAACTGACATCCCACCTTCAGCATGCTGTCTCCTTACCCTGTGAACGGACATCCCACCTTCAGCACGCTGTCTCCTTACCCTGTGAACGGACATCCCACCTTCAGTATGCTGTTTCCTTACCCTGTGAATGGACATCCCGCCTTCAGTATGCTGTTTCCTTACCCTGTGAATGGACATCCCGCCTTCAGCATGCTATCTCCTTACCCTGTGAATGGACATCCCAGCTTCAGCACGCTGTCTCTTTACCCTGTGAATGGACACCCCGTCTTCAGCACACTGTCTCCTTACCCTGTGAACGGACATCCCACCTTCAGCATGCTGTCTCCTTACCCTGTGAACGGACATCCCGCCTTCAGCATGCTGTCTCCTTATCCTGTGAATGGACATCCCACCTTCAGCATGCTGTCTCCTTACCCTGTGAACTGACATCCCGCCTTCAGCACGCTGTCTCTTTACCCTGTGAATGGACATCCTGCCTACAGCATGCTGTCTCTTTACCCTGTGAATGGATATCCCACCTTCAGCATGCTGTCTCCTTACCCTGCGAACAGACATCCCGCCTTCAGCATGCTGTCACCTTACCCTGTGAACTGACATCCCGCCTTCAGCATGCTGTCTCCTAACCCTGTGAATGGACATCCCACCTTCAGCATGCTGTCTCCTTACCCTGTGAATGCACATCCTGCCTTCAGCATGCTATCTCCTTACCCTGTGAATGGACATCCTGCCTTCAGCATGCTGTCTCCTTACCCTGTGAATGGACATCTTGCCTTCAGCATACTGTCTCTTTACCCTGTGAATGGACACCCCATCTTCAGCACACTGTCTCCTTACCCTGTGAATGGACATCTTGCCTTCAGCACGCTGTCTCCTTACCCTGTGAACGGTCGTCCCACCTTCAGCATGCTGTCTCCTTACCCTGTGAACTGACATCCCACCTTCAGCATGCTGTCTCCTTACCCTGTGAACTGACATCCCACCTTCAGCATGCTGTCTCCTTACCCTGTGAATGGATGGAAGTGTAGAATTGGATCCTAGACTGTGCAGTAAGCAGCTAAATCTTTTACAAGGGAAATGGAGATGGGAGGGAAGAAGAATCAGGTATAGAGTGATAACTACAATATTCACGCAGAGCACAAACACACCAGTCTTTTTTCCAGGTTTAAATACGTATGTAAGTATAGAAATATCCCTTTTCACATTTCAAATCACAGCAGAGAGAAGGACCAACATGTATGGAAGCAACAAAAAGAGCTTATCTGAACATCCAAAGAAGATGCGTAAAATGCCAGTCTAGTCTTTCTTTTTAACTGGTTTAATTTCTACCCTTCCCCATCTCCCCTTACTATTTGTCCAGTGCCCAAAGTCCTTTTGATTGTCTCTCTGGATTCCTTCTGTACCTATTCTTATAGTCCATACCATGGGTACCCAAGCTTTGGAGATCCAGGGAGTAAGCCACCAGAATTTGTTGCCAGCATCCTCCCTCTACTCTTTCTCTTCAAAATGACCACTTCATACCTCCCTGATTTAATCTATCCTGACTTCAAGTCAGAAGAGGTTTAGCTTGTATAGTCTTTGAAATCTGCTCCCAGACGATATGGTCAGCTTCTGTTTGTTGCTGTCATCGCCGTCCCGCTTTAATGCTGGTAGCCCAATCCAGGTGTGAGCAACACCACCCAGATCCTTTTCCTGTTCATTTAGCAGCAATTCCAGTGTTGTGGCCCTTTTTCTGTACTTTGCTTTGAAATGCAGCTGACAGCTTCCTGTCCGTGTGGTCAGTCTTTTCCAGTCCTTCACTAGACTCTTGTACCTGTCCTGCACTGCTGCACCTGTCTTGGTGATGTCGTTCTTTTTGTTCTCTAGTACCCTGGATTTGCCTGACAGAGACACTTCGAGGGATGCTGGACTCAGGACAGACACTCACATTTCTCCTCTCCTCATGTCACTAGTTTCTGACATTGTCCATGTCACCAAAAACACTGTGTGTCTTATCATTCAATCACATGCTAGCTATTTCTTCTATCTTAGTCCTGCCCTCAACAATACCAGTTTTCCTATCATCCTTGTTTGTGGAAAACAGTCAAAAGTCCTTCCTGGAAGTCCATGTAGACTCATCTACTACTATGCCACTGTCACAGGTATGTGTAACCGAGTCATAAAACTGGATCAGGTTTGACTGGCCGGTCCTTCTGGTCATGATTCCATGTTGGTTGCTGTCCTGCAGATTGCTGTGCTCTCTGTAAGGAATTCACTACAATAAAGACTATAATGAGGCTGTATGAGGTTCACAGATGATGGACTGCTTACGTAATATACTTAAGATGGTCAATTCTTTTTATATGTAATTAATTATTATTTTACTTGGACTAAAATGTGTTTGAATTTATAGAGACCCTCATTAAGTACCAAGCTTGTAGCAGTTTACTATCAAAGTTTCATCTCCTCCTGTTATTACTTTTCTCTGAGATCACATACCTGCTGGGGTATTTAAGAGAACATGCCACCCCCCCCCCCTCATTATTGTTTTTTTATTATTGCTGCTTTGACAGTGTTCTAGATTTTGGTGATGCTGCCAAGGTCAGATCCCCAGATCCCAATCTGACATGGTGACAAGCACTATCTTCTGCCTCTAAACTGGACAGACTAGTCCCTTTGCTAATTTCATCCTGCTCACTTATTAAGGCCTTTCTGATACAGCGCAGCTTATATACATGGTATTGTGCAAGAAGGCCAGACAATCGTTGCTATGGCAACAAAGCTCCTCGGAGCCTTTTTTTTTTTTTCAGTAAAGTGAATCTTTGCTGTGCAATAAAAAAAAATGCAGTGCCAGTGAAAATTCTGGTACCATCAGAATAGAGAGCATTTTACCTGGCGTTTGCACTACTGTTTAAGCAAAACTGTACTGGCATACTTTAAAATCTGAGTAATATATGCAGATATTCATACACACAAGCATTTCTTTCACAGGTTATATTGTTAGAAGTCCTATATGTACGTAACATGTTCATCTGCCTGCGATGAGCACATGAAAAATACAGAAAAGAGTAGATTGTTGATGAAGCTAAATGTTTAACATGTTAAGTGACGACTATGAAAGTATCAGTACAGTACTTCTATGGGGCCGCCTGTGACTACACCTCTCAGCTATGTTTAACATGTTAAGTGACGACTATAAAAGGATCAGTACAGTACTTCTATGGGGCCGCCTGTGACTACACCTCTCAGCTATGTTTAACATGTTAAGTGACGACTATAAAAGGATCAGTACAGTACTTCTATTGGGCCGCCTGTGACTACACCTCTCAGCTATGTTTAAACATGTTAAGTGACGACTGTGAAGGGATCAGTACAGTACTTCTGTGAGGCAGCCTGTGACTACACCTCTCAGCTGTAAATGAAGAAATTATTCAGGTGTAAGTGACGCACCCCCCATAACTACTTCTTTAGAAATTCTGAATCACTTTGATAGAGAGGCTATTTATATGAGGCACAACCCATGTTACAGACTAAGAAATAACTATAAAAAGTGCAGTTTGTTTGTATTTCACCATGCAACAGATTCACAGATATGCAGTTACATTTTCTCATAGTTCACTCTCTAACATTTGTCACAAGTAGTAGTGATGAGTTGGTAATTATCACATTGGGTTGCTTATTCTAATGACACTAGAATCTGGCAGTTTTCTGACAACCAAATAAAACTGCTGAGAAGACAATCGAATGATTTCCACACAGACCTCTTATTACCTTTCTGCCACACATGTAATGTCACGTCAAGTTAAAATACTGCATCCCTTTGCATCTCCTTCCCTCCCAGTGCTTTCCCCTACATGCCCTTTTTCTTTGTTGTCTGTCTTTGATCATAACTGTTTTGTACGGTTTCTTACTTTCACCGTTTTGGTCGATCAGCTGTGGACTACAACCCTCTGTGCAGAGAAGAGGTTTTGTAGCTCTACTGTGGACTACAACCCTCTGTGCAGAGAACAGGTTTTGTAGCTCTAGGGATTGCTTAGTTAATGCAATCTGCTGTCTGCTCTCCTTTCTTCTGTGTCTGTCCTTGCTGTTTAGCATGGCATCTTCACAACTCCATGAAACAGTCTTATGTAACCCTGTCATGTCCCCATGATCTTTTCTGATCTTAAGTGAGATGAACTGTAGCTCCTCTAGTTTCTGGTCTTACTTTCCCACCATGGACCTCTATGAGACTTTTCTCTAGATTCTTTCCAGCAGTCTAGTATCACTTTTCTTATATGGCCTTCCAATCTGCACATAATACACAAGGTGTGGTCTAAACAGGGTTGTGTAGAATCTTTTATGGAGTGGTTTCCTTGGATTTGGAGTTTGCTTCTGGAGTCTGTTTCCCTGAGGATACACATAAAACTTGTGTTTACAGTGCCTGTTCCACTGCCCACTTTCTCTGCTCCTTCTGATCCATTTCATGCATGCTGGACACACCAGAACATTTTCATACACTCCCCTCAATCATACTTCACACCGGGGTTGCTATGGCCCAAACTGCAACACTTTGCATCTTCCTGCACTGAACTTCAGTTGCTATCTTTCTACCTACGTGGTCAGCCTTTTCAAATCCTTCCCTAGACTTTTCTTGAAGCACAAAACCAATTGGCAGGAAAAGGTTAAAAAAAAAAAAAACACTAATAACCAAACTAAACGCCTCTCTGACAGTAGCTAGAACAAAAAATGCTGCTCACCAAGCAGGAAATGATATTACAAACAACAACACTGCAGTAAAATTATACCTCCATTTATTTAGAGCTTTCATCTTGTAAGAAAGACTTCATCAGAATGAACAATCCACTTATACAAAACATTTATATAAAAATATCATACTGTCATTAAAAAGGCATTTTATGTCACTTTCTATGACTTATTTAAAATTCCTGCTAAATTAAAGTGACCATTTAAGAGACCCAGTTACCAAGAAGCAACCTCAACAAGAAGAGATTTTAGATTTCCCAAAGGAAAGGGACAAAGAGGAAAAAGGAGGAGAAATTAAACCACATCAAAGAATGAACTGAAACACATCATCACTAGGGATGGCAAAAAGGAGGAGAAATTAAACCACATCAAAGAATGAACTGAAACACATCATCACTAGGGATGGCAAAAAGGAGGAGAAATTAAACCACATCAAAGAATGAACTGAAACACATTATCACTAGGGATGGCAAAAAGGAGGAGAAATTAAACCACGTCAAAGAAGGAACTGAAACACGTTATCACTATTGATAGCAAAAAAGAGGAGAAATTAAACCACATCAAAGAAGGAACTGAAACACGTTATCACTATGGATAGCAAAAAGAGGAGAAATTAAACCACATCAAACAATGAACTGAAACACATTATCACTAAGGATGGCAAAAAGGAGGAGAAATTAAACCACGTCAAAGAAGGAACTGAAATACGTTATCACTATGGATAGCAAAAAGGAGGAGAAATTAAACCACATCAAAGAATGAACTGAAACACATTATCACTAGGGATGGCAAAAAGGAGGAGAAATTAAACCACATCAAAGAAGGAACTGAAACACGTTATCACTATTGATAGCAAAAAAGAGGAGAAATTAAACCACATCAAAGAAGGAACTGAAACACGTTATCACTATGGATAGCAAAAAGGAGGAGAAATTAAACCACATCAAAGAAGGAACCGAAACACGTTATCACTATGGATAGGAAAAAGGAGGAGAAATTAAACCACATCAAAGAAGAAACTGAAACACGTTATCACTATGGATAGCAAAAAGGAGGAGAAATTAAACCACATCAAAGAAGAAACTGAAACACGTTATCACTATGGATAGCAAAAAGGAGGAGAAATTAAACCACATCAAAGAAGAAACTGAAACACGTTATCACTATGGATAGCAAAAAGGAGGAGAAATTAAACCACATCAAAGAAGGAACTGAAACACGTTATCACTATGGATTGCAAAAAGGAGGAGAAATTAAACCACATCAAAGAAGGAACTGAAATACATTATCACTATGGATAGCAAAAAGGAGGAGAAATTAAACCACATCATAGAAGGAACTGAAACACATTATTACTATGGATGACATTCTATGTACATTAGGGTAATGCAAAGCATTTCATTATAGACGTTGTGAATTCAATTCAAACCACTTTTCTATTTTTCATAAGGGATTTACTTTTCTACTATCTTCCCATATGTGGATTGATGAATTTTTGGTTGATTTTAAGTTATTTTTAAGAAAGGTCAATTTAGAACTATTTTTTGGTCACAGTGGAACTTGCCATGAGAATCCTGAGTTTAGGAAGAAAAGTGTTTTTAACCCCCCCCCCCCCATCCAATGTTATCAAATTTTGAAGCTCTAGTTGAGCATGAAATCAGATGATATCCTAGAAGGAAAACATGGTTGATTCCTAATCTTTCCCAAGATTAAAGGACAGCTCTCAAGTTGAGTATGAACAAGGATATTCAGATGATGAAGCCCAACAAAGCCAGTGGGGTGGTAATTATGGATCAATGAATGTACTTAGCTAAAATTATTGCGCTATTAAACAGTGTGATGACACTCTCAGGTTTCTTTGAATGAAATCTAGATGACATACAGGAACATTGATATGATCCTAGAGGACAATCTGTTGCAGGATCTTATTGACAAGAGTTTATATGACTCTCGTATAGTCTCAAAACCAATAATTCCAGCCATTTTCGGGATACCCAAGATACACAAGAGTATCCTGGATTCCCCTCTCAGAATCAGTGTGGCCGCTACAGAGTCCAAAACTTACAGCAAGTTCCTCTACCTCACACTTCAAAAACACCCTAAAAGCACACCTACTAAATACCTGGTTATGTCCATGTATTACATAAAAATAAATGCTTCCTATCTCTCACTCTCCGTTGACAATGATTTCTTCTAATTACTTCACTGTAACGCTCTACAGCACTAACAGTTAAGCTATCGCTAGTCAGTAGCTCATCAACCATGATCACTGCTGACATATTTTCTGTGTGTATTCATATTTCTAGCCTGAAAATGTGAATAATGTTGTTTTAATATGTCTTGTCTGTCTAAAAATTCCTACATTTAAATATCTATTATGTCTTGTCTGCCTATAAATTCCCACATGTAAAGATCTATTGGTGTTCTTCACTGCTAGCTTGTTCTTATAATTCTGTTTAAAACATGTATTATTGTTATAACTGTGGAGCTTTTCTCCCCGGGCCTCCGCTGTAAATGGACCTAGTCCAGTCGGACTTTCCCGGTAAACAAATGTAAAATAAATAAAATAAATAAATTAATAAATAAAATCTCTTGCAGTCTTTGTTGGCAGAAGGCTCAAATCAGTTTTAAAATCATTCAAACACATTCTGGCGGATTTTCTAGCAAAAGTAAGTAATGTCTGTTACGACTGTTATCATCCCGTCCGTACGTTTGTGACCATCGATATTAAAGATATTTTCATTCTTATTCCCGCATACTTTGGGTCTACAATAACGTGAAAATATGATCCAAAGTGAATTTTAAAACACACAGATTAATTATGGGATGTATGGAATTCGTTTTGACCCATATTCTTTTATTTTTTGAAGGAGAATATTACAAACAAATGAGTGGGTTGCTGGGAAGGGGGGGGTGCATGTGCCCCTGTTTTTGCCAACATGGTACTGTTACATTGGGAACAAGAATACATTTTTAATTCTCAATACTTTCCTTCAATTGTTTTGTATCTCAGGTTCCTTAACAATATTTTCCTTATATGACAAGGGACCAAAGAAACATTAAATGGATTTAATTTGTATATTAACTTGGGTACTAGTGTTTTGAAATTTAGAAGTAGCATTAGTAGTGTTGAGATAAATTATTTGGATGTAATACTTTTAAAAGATTTTGACCACGGGTGTTATAAATCGAAACTCTATAGAAAAAAAAAACACTTTTCTAACTCTCACTTGTACTATAATAGCGACCATCTCATCCATCAAAAGAAAAATATAGTAAAGGGTCAGATGGTCAGAGCAGCCGGTATGACATCTGGATATGAAGATTTTCTAACTGAACTGGAATTTATAGAGAGCTTTTTTGGAAAGGGGAATATCCTGAGCCCCTAGTTAAGGATTTGAAAAATGAAGTTATATCAGGGTGGGGTACTAAGTTTGTTTTTCTTTTACTGAATTAAACACGAGAAAACAATAATGTATACCATTAATCTGGCTGTTCCTTACCAAGGGAAGTAACAAACAATGGACAGGTCATTTATTATGAAATTCATTTATGACTCTGGTAAAATTCAGAAAATAGCTACACAATTTTGGGATCTTTTCTCCAAAATGCCAAATAGTCTATCAGTGTCCTCTCAAACTCTTCTTTACACCTACGAGAGAGGTTACAACCTTAAAAAGTTTTTCAAGAAGGGTACTAATGGATGGAGACTCATCGATAACCATTTGGGACGTATAAATGTGCTATGTGCCATCAATGTGCCCATATGGCAAATTGTGGTGCTTTATCCCTTCCTAGTATTGGAGAAATGTTCTGAGTATATAGGTATTTTAACTGGGGTACTAGGAGGGTGGTATATAACAGTACTGCATTATTATTATTTTATATGATTCAGAGACAATAAGTATAATTTGGATTTTTGAAAATATGTTAATACTTTTATCTAACATTAAATATTATATGATTCTTAATATTTTATGCATACAGAGTTTGCTGTAATATTTTTTAACAACAATTGACTTCAGGAATAATATTTCAGAATATACCATTTAAGAATGTGTTTTACTTTGTGGGGTGTTCTGTATGTCATCTTAGCTCACAGTGATTGACTTGCATAAGTTCAGGTGCTTTAACAATGCGTTTCTTTGTGTTTCCTGTTCATTTTTGTATTTTTGTATTCCTGTCACTTTAATTCAGCAGGCATTTTAAATGAGCCATAGGAAGTGACATAAAATGTCTTTTTTTAATGACAGTATGATTTTTTTTTATATAAACGCACTTGTAATTTCCTGCTAAGCTCACCTGTAACCCATTCATAAAACTGGATCAGATTTGACTTACTCCTTCCACTTGCCACAAATCTCTGTTGGCTGCCATTCTAGATATTCTTGTCTGGGAGAAATGCTACCAGCTTTCACCTCAGATATTTTTCCTGAACATGTTCTGCACAACTTGGGCAGTGACCAATTTATAGTATGTCTTTTCCTCCACATGCTTGGTCTGTTCCTATGTTCAGTGTATATAACTCCTTTTTGGCATGCCCAGTGTTCAAGCTGCTGGACATGTTAAGTATCTTCTCATCACTGCAATGCATTAGAGATTAGTCACAGCGCAGTAGTGGACAGGGCAACAGTACAGACCTAAAACCTGTGATATCTGCATAGGTGTACAGGTGTAAAAACTGCTGTTGAGTCATCAGTGCCTTGTCTGCATACTGCAAAACTTTTAATGATACATATGTAAATGTAGAGGACATTTCTGGTTGATATATATATATATATATATATATATATATATATATATATATATATAAAATATATAAATATATATATATGGGTCTATGTTGCTTGATCGAAATCTCACAATCGCGATCAAGTAACATTGAAACCCATTGAAGTGAAAATGCACTAGATTGAAAGTGCACTTTCGCAAAAGCCGGTTCTCTGAACTTGAAAAAAAAACAAAACTGCTTCAAACAGTATTTTGCATGGGGTACAAGCCCCCCTGTACCCCCATGTGGGGGGCTGCACCCCCCACACACCCCCTACTTAAATATACTAACTCCAAGATCGCACTACAGTGGGGAAAAGGATATATTTCCTTATCCCCACTGTAATGCGCTTCAGAGAGCTGGCTTTTGCGAAAGTGCACTTTCGATCTAGTGCACTTTTGCTTTAATGGGTTTCGATGTTACTTGATTGAGATTATGAGATTTCGATCAAGGAACATAGACCCATATACGTGTGTGTGTGTGTGTGTGTGTGTGTGTGTGTGTGTGTGTGTGTGTGTGTGTGTGTGTGTGTACATTTTGTTCTGCTCACTCATCTTGGCCAATGTATTATTTCTATTTATATAGCTGAACTGCATTTCTAGGATGCAAAAATTTATTAATACATATACAATACTCTCTAGGGTGATGAAGATGTGAGGACATTGCATTTAGCAAAGTATGTACAGATATACAGATATACGCACACACACAGACACACACACACACACACACACACACACACACACACACACACACACACACACACACACACACACACACACACACACACACACACACAGCATGCATTGCATGCTTGACAGATGGATAGAAGAAGTACCCATAATTCATGCATGCCAGTGTAGCAGTTTCTTAGACAGGTGCCATCTTGCAACAGCAAGGGAAATACTCTGCCTTCAAAACCAACAACAGTCCAGCGGTGCTGAGCTACGAAGCAGAGATAACTGCTGAGATGAGTATAGCTGTGCATGAGGAATATGTCTGTGCTTTGGGTTGTGCTGCAGTGCACCTCTGTTTATTTCTACGCACTTTGCAAAGCATCATATCAATGTTTCCTATTTACACATGCCCAATGCCCAGTCCAGACACTGGTCTCTTTTTCCTTTGTATATTTCTTGTTCTCTGTCACTACTACCATGGCCAGTCTTTGCTGTAACAGTATGACCTGTTAGCAGTATTTAATACGCCATGTAGGCTGTTGTTTACTGTTGCTTTAGTGTTCCAGGTCTTTGGTCAGTGCATTTACATATTATACACATTGTCTTGGACGATAAACCTTTTGGCCATTCTGAAAAGTCTTTTGTCTGAATATTGAGTTCACTTTTCTGACTTAGTGAGTCATGTTTTGTACTCTAAAAGTTATTCTCCTTGGCAGAGTTAACTTGCTCATGGGGAAAGGGTCTTTGTACAAAACAGTCAGTATATATGCATTTAACTGTATGATTCAGAAATTGCATTGCTTGAAATGACACCATTTCAGTTCAAAATCAAAATGTTTTACTTCACAGAAAATAAAATAATTGTTCTCATGAGACATCATTCCTACCAACTGAATATAATATTTCAGAACTGTAGTAACAGTAAGGTGTCTTCTTGTTCCCATTAGAAATCATCTCCACCAGAAAAGCACATTATCTCAGAACTTTAGAGATAGTAATGCATCTGATTCAGGACTGCTGATATATCTGAATGAGTCACAATGCTTCAAAGTGCCAGCTGAAATAATTGGTATTTCCTGCAGTGTGCCGAAATATAATGATGCCGAATCCCTGTACTGTCTGCATGTACATTTCTGGTAGAATAACATTAGAATCAACTGTATTCTATAATTTGCTATCTGATTATTGCAGCATTCTTCATCTTTCACTACACTTCATACCACCAGAATTTTATTTGTCCCCATATCAAAGTTTATTTCAACCGCACTCTTATGGTCCAAAAACATGTTTAAATCTAAAGTAAATAGGGTCCCCCATGTATTCATGTGGGTGTCTCAAAATGCTTTCCTTGAAAAAACACAGTAAGAATTCTCATATCATAGTGAAATTTAAATATGCAGCAGGTTAAACCTCAGATATTTCTGTGAAGTATTAACTGGCTTGCATTTCTTCATTTATTTACAAATGATACAACATGTAAACTGAAACATGATTTAACTTAAGCAGATGCAGCATTTATAAAAAGTAATGTTTATGTGAGGTTTGGGACATGAGAATTGTCATGCATTGCAGAATGCAACAAAGATGTGAATCTCTTAATCTAGCATTATTATAAACTGCTGAGACTAATTGAATCACATTTTATGTAAACCAGTTTTGAAAAATGTATGTACTGAATATGCTAAATGTGTTTCCTTTATTCTTGGGTCAATTGTAACACTAAAGTTTCTTAAGTAAGTTACAAAGCATGGAGACAAAGCCGTTGTAATTACCCATGCTGCTTTGTACTGCACAGTATGCAACGTGTTTATGAATCCCAGCCTAAGTTGTAAATAACGTTTTAATCAGCTTATTACAATCATAGTCAGAGTCCTACTCTTTAGTATATCAGATACTCATAGTGATATGCAGTCGATCACATGATGTCCTTCCCCTTTTCTGTACCTCAGTGCTTAACCTAGTTATAGAATATAGTGTTGCTTTTTGGTCTTTAAAAAAACTTCTAATGCAGCTTGAGAAAATGCATAAGTTCTTGCATGGAAAAGAGATGAGTTAGGCCAGTTATCAAATTTAGTGCTGCTATAGATGTATATATAGTCCATCTCATGAAGGTGCACGGCTCTGAACTGCACCACTTGGAAAGACTTCAGAAACTGTTTTTATTTGTGCCTTGCAATCTCCCATAAAGGGCGACTGCTTACAGAAAGCCATGTCCAGCCCAATTTTATTTGAAACCATTGCTTAGAACATACAATAACAAGATCCAATGCAAGGTCCTGAAATGTTCTGTTAAAAATAAACATGAATAACAGAATAAATGAAATAGATTGATTATTCATAACTTTCCAGTACATTTTTTGCTAGAAACCTAGACCTGTCAGTCGTGTTTCTCCTCACCTAATTCATTAGTCAGTTGAACTGGTCCCTATTACTTCCCTTCCACCCCCCCCCCCCACCCCCACGCTCTACCATGTGTTCCCTAGTGGACTCCTGCCATATTCTCCTTTATTCTAGAACATTAGAACCTGCCCAGTATTCTCCATCATGCAACATGGCTCTAACCCACAAAATACACCTAACAGTTTGTACTCCCATTAGCATGTAGCTCATCCACTCCCCATTTGGGATATTTTTGAGGCATTGTATTATATTCATCCTTGGCCTTGTTGTTCACAAGTTAAGTCTCCTGTTCCTGTTCTCTCTTAATCTTTTGGAATCAGTCCTGTGCATAATTTGTTTCACAGTTTGAACTTCTCCGTGGCCTTTACCTTACTGTAGATATGGGCTACAGAAATGAACAAAGTTGCACGGGTGATGCTCCCCTGCTCACCCATATGCTACCAGTGGTAGTTTTTTTAAGGCAAGCCAAGCTGTTGCCTGAGTTCACTGGATCCTCCCATTCCTGCCCTATACCTGGAATTTTCCTCTTGGAAGGGACAGTTTTGCTTTCTGACCTGTGAGCGTGGAGGGATGCTCATAGACCAGCTTTATTGTTGTTGCTTGTATTTTTTCCTGATGTGGGACCTGGTTATTCTTTTGGAGGTGTGAGCCTGGGCATAGAGACAGCTGCAGTATGCAAAGGTCATGTACATTTCTGCCGTCATCATTTATACCCCCCTGTGTTTTTGGGGTGATTTGCTACGGGTGGGATCTGAAGCAGTGACTCTGCTTGTTCTCCCCTTTCAAGAAAAATGAGTTGGCCTCTAGTTAAAGAGGCCACCTCCCATTGCTGACCTTTGACTCACAGCCAACTAGCCGAACCCAAGTCAGCAATGCTGAAGAGGGATACCTTTATCTAAACTCATTTGGCCAGCAGTGGCATTGGCATTTTCCAGTCTCAACAGACCATGCACTGTGCTTGTCATGACTTTTATCTATGGTTGAAATTATTGTTCTTTCCTTGAAAACAACTTAAATGTGGGCAAAAAGGTTCATGCCAGTATATGTCCAAAATATATACATCAGAGTATAATTCATTCCTTTTTCTTTCCATGAACACTAGTTACAGTCTTCTGGTCTTGCACCTAATATTATTTAATGCACTTGCTTTATTACTTATTTATTATTTATTAAATTTATTTACCAGAGTGGGCACGTTTCAGACACAGCTCAAATGAATTATACCATAGGAAAATAAAACAATACAGATCTGTACACAAAATAAGATATAACAAAAGATTAAAAGGAAAGGTAATATGTGACTTAAGCAATGGCTAGACATTGCAGTTAACACAATTAAAGAATCACAAATGTAGAATATGTAGTAAGCATACCTCTCATCCTCTTAAAGCAAGAAATCTGGACAAAGCCATAAATAAAAGTGGGACAAAGGCCCAAAAATAGGGACTATTTTTGTAAATACTGCTCTGACAAACTTAGAAAGTTGATAGAATAACAAGTTTTGCATTAGCACAGATTTTCTGTAGGATATGAAGTCTGAAACTCAAATGTCTGTTATTATTTTTTAACTTCAATCTGTAATGATTTACCACTAATTTTCCAGAAAACCACACGTATATGAAAAATGGACCAAATTATGAGGCCAAAATCTGGACATTCTGCAAAAATCTGTACAGTTGAGAGGTATGGGTAAGTACAACATCTACTAATAGAGATAGTATAGAAATTAAAAATTACATACATTTTACCTGAGAAATGTATAAAACAAGAGAATATTTCTAAAGAGAAAAGAAATAGAGCGTATGCAGTGTTTATTTATAAGGGAGAGTGGAAGCTACTGTGTCTTCCGTTCTTGAGCTGAGCAGAGCTGTATGTAAAAACTTCATTGGGTTTTCCATCCTTGTTACCTCTTGAGCTGGCAGTTCATGTAATCATTGCAATGTCTATAACAGTCCCTGTCTCCTCACGTCAGGTGATCCCCATTACTCAGTTTTCCTCTCACTTTTAAAGGGTTGGACTACACTGTGCATCTCATACATGTCAGGGATGCTTTTGCTAATAGGGGCTCAAAGGGGATTACGATCAGATCAGCGATCATAGCAAACGTATGTGTCTGACACATGGATGGATGCCAAGAAATTCACCTTGATATTGAAGCTCGAGAGGTGAATCTTGATATCTGTAATCTGTGACACATGATCATAATTCTTTGTAGTTTATGGAGCTTTTTTGTTTCATGGTATGCGAGATACAGAAAAAAAAGTGTAGGACAGTGAAGTATTATACATTAGTTTTCAAAGCCTTTAAAACTGGTAAAAACACTGTCAAGCAGACAGCAGGTATAAATGGTAGAATGAAGAGCTTTAAAATCTGACAGACACTTGATCCTGACAAATTTTTGTTAGTGTGACAAAGTGAAGGTCTCATGGCTTTTAATAGCTGTTTTGCCTTCTGCTGCAGTTTTTTACCAGTCAGGATGATCCCATGTCCATCCTTAGCATGATTTCTGATAGTGCTTATTTGTGCTTAACAAAAGATTGTTAAGCACATTTCTAACATCAGAAAGGTACTTAACAAGCTTGTCTTTTTCATGGTATCAGAGCATTATTGTGGTACTCCCTGCATTACTAAAGGATTATGCTTCTGTTAATACTTTCCCATCACATAAACATGAAGAATGTGTGCCCTCCTCTTCTAGATAAAAGTTTTTCCAGGTTCTCCTGTTCCTTTCCATGCTGATGGGGTCATAGATACAGGCGTTGTATGTAGACATCTAGAACTGATGCTTTTTCTCTACTACCAGAGAATACAAGCCCTAAGGTGGGTCGTGTCCATTAACTCCCTCACAACCTTCATCTACCTTAGCTTTCTGTCACACATGATCTTATAAATAATCCTGGTAAATGCCCTGCTTTAAAAAGATATTAACCAATCTTATAAGGCAATCAGAACTCTAAACTCCCAACGTAAAATGCTACTTGCCATAGAAAAAAATCATAAAACTCAGTTGGAGATGGTCTATACTCCATCTATGTTTCTAAAATTAGGAATTCTCTCCCTCCTCTCAGGCTGTCTAATCCCCTGGATAAAACAATGTACATCTCTAACATTCATTGTTTATTAACCTTCTACAATAACATGTAATACTATAGAATCTTGTAGAGTTGCCTGTCTCAGCATCACTATTTCTCCTGGATCTGTATTTCTCCTCCGGTTTCCTTATTCTTCTCACTCTTAACTCCATTGATTTATCCTCCTTTCTGTTTATAGCTTCATAGGTGTTTACTAGCCTAACAACCACAAGGACCTTTTTAAGCCTAGCCATGCATCCTAAATCACTGGCAAGTTCTGGTACCCTTGATCTTTGTAAGCAGGGGTTTGGGAAATGAAACATTTACAAGCAGTGTCTGGCAGTTGAACCATTTACAGGCTGCCTTTGCTCATCAGAGACATAGTTGCCAAACCAGGGATGAATTTCCTGTACCCCATCTAATTGTCCAAGCTACACTTGAATTGGGTTAAGGAGGAACTCTGCTTCACATGGATGGGGAGCCTGTTCTAGAGAAGGAGTGGTCTCTGGGATACATGTCTGTCTCTCCAGCAGGTCCTATTTATATCATAAGCAGGATTTAAGTATTTAAAATGGGTAATTCTGGTGCTGTTTGTTTTGTGGATATGCAGGAGGTCCATCAGAATGGGGGTACAACAATGCTTTGCATGCCAGGCATAGATCTCCCATCAATAAGCTGTAGGAGACAGAATACAGGGATAGGGCCTTGAAGCAGTCTGCATAGGACATGTTACTTACACCCTGTATTATTTTCATGAAGAACCTCTGCAGATGTTCCAGTTGTTGGATATACTTGGTTAGGTACATACCAAAGGGGAACTTTTACTCAACTGTAGGTCTGATGAATGCCGAATGCAGTGGAACAATGACTTCCTTGGACCTGGATGCCATACCTTTGTTTATAAGGTGCTCAGCATAGAATGATTTCCTCACCACTGTAGACACATGATGGTCAAAGGCTAAACTGCTGTCTATGTGTGTCCCCAAATCCCTCACCACTGGGTCAACCTTTAGGTGTGAGTTGTCAATATGATAATAAGCAGGGGTGGATGACTTTGATACTATTGTGCAGTTCTTGGTATTACATTTTAGTCCATGGCTCTGACACCAGTTATTTGTTTGTGTCATCCCTTCCTGGAGAACATTGGGTCAGTAGGAGATTCAATGACAGCTCCTAATTTGCAATCATCTGCAAATTTAGTCAGCCAGAGGCTACTGATATTGGCCTTGACTTCAGAGAAGTAAATGCCAAAAAGGAGTCACCCAGGATCAATCCCTGAGGGACTCTGCTTGTGACTGCCTTCTTTGTAGAGGTGGACTCCCCAGTTCTAACTTCCTGGGTCCTGTCCACGAGATGGCTATCCACCTGGTGACATAAGGGTTTGTACCTAACCTCTTGAGTTTGTCAACAATGGCCTTGTGGGCTATTGCATCAAATGCCCTGGCCAGGTCAAGGTAGGCAGAGTGAAACAAAATGCCCTCATCTATTGCTTTGGTGATTTTCTCAGAGAAGTCCACCAGGTTGAGAAGGCATGACCTTTTCCTGATAAAACCAAATTGGGTTGGGTCCAGTGTCTGGAGGTTTCCAATATCATTATTGAGCATTTCCATGATAATTATTTCCATGGCTTTGCATATGAGTCTAGTGAGACGTATTGGTCATTTTAAAGCTTTCATTCCACCTGAACTTTCTTTTTCCCTCTTTTTCCCAATTTCATCTATTTGCCTCTTTTGTTTAAGTATACAAATGACAATCAAGCTAACGTATACAATATCTACTTATCTATGTTGACCTCTTTATTAAATATTATTCATATTCTTCTTCTTCTTCTTCTTTCGGCTTTTTCCCGGTCAGGGGTCGCCACAGCGGATCACCTTGTCCGCACATTGAATGGCAGTGGAGTTTTACGGTGTCGAGTTGCCAGCCCGGTGCCCAACCTTCCACAGAAGGCACACTCACACACACACCTAGGGCCAATTTAGAGTGTCCAATCCACCTGCAGCATGTCTTTGGGATGTGGGAGGAAACCGGAGCACCCGGAGGAAACCCACGCGACCACAGGGAGGACATGCAGACTCCGCACAGAAGGCACCCCAGCCGGGGATCGAACCGGAGAACCTCTTGCTGTGAGGCGGCAATGCTAACCACTGCACCACCGTGGCCGCCCATTAAATATTATTCATATTACTTACCCTTAATTTTCCTACATTCTAACTTAATATCATGTACTTATGTTTCACTTTTATGTGTAAAGGTACATGCCATGCTTCAGCATGTTTTATCATTTTAATTACTGTTGTACATTTTGTCACAATGTTTAACCATTTTTTTTGTACCATGTTAAATGTTACTATAAATCTTTTATTTGTTTTGTGGAACTTTTCTCCGAAAACCTATGCTGAACAGGGATTTTTATGCGCAGTCAGACTATTCCGCTTAACAAAGGCAAAACAAAAGAAACAGATAAATGATCTGTGCCCCTGTGCTGCTGATGTTGTACAGTGTTGTGAGCTAAGAAGGCAATCACTCCACCACCACCATCATTTCGGAACAAGGCCCTAGAGTTTTCATTTTTTGAAACCTTTAGTGCAGTCACCTGCTTCATCCCTTTGGCCTCCTCCCAAAGTGAGCTTAAACACTGAGCCTTGCTAGTCCAAGTGATGATGTTGACAGACCTCAGAATACAGGAAGAGTCTGCAAATACAATAACTGAGTTCAACAACAGTAAAAACATGGCTTTGTTTATTTAAACCGTTGTGCTTATCTGGTCACAATAATTTCAACTATATTTGCATGTCAGAATTGTTAGTGCTAACACAAAATTTATGTCAGAAGAAAAATATTGTATTAATTAAAGTTTTTATTCCGTTATTAGTAACTTAACCTCTCTTTGAGTATAGTGTTCACCAAATGAATTTTATGTACACTCAGAATATTTACTGGTATCTTAAGAGTTTACTGGTTTTAGATTACAAATGTTGTGTGCATTTAAAATAAAGTTTGGTTAGGGAGACATGTCATACTGTCATGTTCTTGTATTAATGTTTTGTAATAAGTGTTGTAACAGTTTATTGGTGAGACTGTTTTGGGCTGAAAACCAGTAAGGCAAAATGTAAATTTAGAATGCTTGGAAACAGATAATGGCATGATGCAGTGTATGTCAGCAGAGGGCTCACATATTCTTTTGGAGTGACGTGTAAAACAGCACATGGGGGGATTTGATAGTAGGTCTCCTGTTAATATGTTCATATGTGCTGTAGGTGAGACCTCTCTAAGAGATGTTTGAGAGTAAGGAGCAATGAAAAGCGGCAAGAAAGAGTCAGGGAAAATAACAATGTCAGTAATCATGTCCGTGTTTAATTTCATTTTACTGAAAGAAAATATGTACCTGATATCTTTATATGTATCGTTGTTTAGATTTTTATTTTACATTTTTAGCATCTTCTGTTTTGTGATCTAGCAACTAAATAAGTGAATGAAAGAATGAATGATGGCCTAGCAAACTGAGTTAAAGCTTTTATGGCAAAACACGCCATTACAGACTGAGAACTCGCTTGAATGAAAAATTGAGACATGGCCAACAAGGCTGTAAAAACTAAATATCGCTGCCTCTTACAGATGCTATGGGAAGGGGCTAGTACCCACCTAGTAACACCAAATGTAATTATTCTCTTTTGAAGATATTAATTACAGAGCGCGCGAGAGACAGAGAAAAAGTTTGATTTTTTTTATTTTGGTCTATTCAGGCTTCTACAAGACCGTCACTAACGTTTGATAAAATGCCATTCAGAATTCCACCATTATGTAAATCTCAAGTTCTTATTCTTGAATATTATCGATAGAAAACCATACAGCACAAGGAATTGTTCTTTTTCATTATTTCGTTGAATATAACACAACCTCTTTTTTATTTTACTCATATTTTTTATTTTTTTTGCTTTCATTGACCTGGTAATACAGCTGAACCAAACCCTTTTACAGGGCTGCTCAGAGTGAAATATCATAACTAAAAAAAACACCATTTGAGTAAAGCATAGCTGTATGGTGCATTTTTTTAGTTTCTCAATCACATTACTTAATTTTCCATGGTTAGCAGAAATATTTACAGGCAGTTTAAATCATTAAAATGTGGCATTAGTATTATATGTTTTGGATGATCAGTTTTATGGCAAATTCAGACTTGGGAGGAAATGCATTTTTTTTTACATTTTTAGTACAAATAAATGTAATACATTCTCCAGTATGTTTTATTTCAGCAGTTACTGATGAGATCAGCAGAATTCAATACCACATACACCATTGTAGAACCTTAGGTTGTGCACATCTATACATTTTGCAGAGAAAGTTATCACTAATGCAGATTAAACTCAAAAGGCGGGTAGCTTAGTGAGTAGGAGGCTATTAGGAATAGAGACTAGGTTGTTACCTGCACTCTTATTGTATTTCATCAGTTTTGTTTCCTTTTAAGAGCACCATTATGATTGCATTGTTAAATTACATTTTCATTTCTGTCATCTGAGTATATTTTGTTTGTCAATGCAGAAATTAAGCTGATTTATATTATATATCACAATTAATTCTGTCTGCATCTATTTTGTTTAATACAATCTGAACTCATCTATCATGTCATGTAGATATTTGTGTAATCAATATCTCACCACTGCCTAAGATGTTAATCCTTCATCTCTCTCTCTCTCTCTCTCTCTCTATATATATATATATATATATATATATATATATATCTATGGGTCTACTTCACATAGTCGACAGTTCATTTGACCGACTTTTATTTGGTCGACAATTCATTTGATCGACAAGCAGTTTTACCCCCCAATGTGGGGGGCTGTGCCCCCCCAACTATATATATCAACTCCAGGGTCGCACAACATTGGGGAGGGGGGCAAATCTGCCTGTCGACCATATGAATTGTCGACCAAATAAATGTCGATCAAATGAACTGTCGACCATGTGAAGGGGACCCATATATATAGATATATATATATATATATATATATATATATATATATAAAATTATCTTCCACTATACCACTGACTCATTAAATCAACATATATTACACTGACCAGAAATGGTCAAAACTCAATTAATCAAAACAAAAGCAATATTTTATGTAGGAGGGAAAGCCCCCTAGTGCCCCTACATCCCCTGATAATTATATATACCAACTCTGAGATGGCAAAACATTGTGAAAAGGGCAAAATACAACTCCCCACTTTGTACTGATCATGCAAAACAAATACCAGTATCTTGCGATTAATCAGCAGTTTGATAAACCATTTTTCTTCTATAAACTTTCAGTGTAAATAATGTACGATCAAGCACAGTGAACCCATATATGTATGTATGTATGTATGTGTATATATATATATATATATATATATATATGGGAACACTTCACATAATCGAATTACTGAAATCTCGAATTGCATATGACCATATGATTGAGATTTCAGTAAATCGAATATGTGTAGTGTGTAAAAACAAGAGTTTACTTACCTTAATACATTGCGTGCACACAGAGGCAAGGATTCTTGTATGCTCTGTGTGTACGTAATGTTTTGTTTTCTTCTGCGGTGTTGACAGGAAATGAGAAATCTCCCATTTTGCGCTTCCACATACAGCGCAAGACGGGAGATTTCCCATTTCCCCACTGTAGTGCGATCTTGGAGTTGGTATATTTAAGTAGGGGGGGTGTGGGGGCAAAGCCCCCCTGCAAAAGCAAAGTTTGTCTTTTTTTTTTTTTTTGGTTTCGCTTCAGAAGTTCGAGTTTACGAAACTCGATCTTTTGCTTACGGTTATTTGCAGTTCGAGATTTTGTAAATTCGAGCTTCTGAAGTGAATCCATATATATATATATATATATATATATATATATATATATATATATATATACACGCACACGCACATGCACACGCACACACACACACACATATATGTATGTGTGTGTGTAGTACAGAAACATGAAAAATGACAGTACATATGAAATAAGGTATATTTAGCCAAGCTAGTTAGATCTTCACACAGTTTATGAACAAATTACCACTGCAGTCTAAGTTCTTTTTTATAATTTTTTTTCAAGAAGTTGAATATCCGTGCCCTTTTATCTAATTTTGTGACATACAGTGGGCCTTGTCATGTTCACACTCCTGTGCAAACTTCTTGAGCTGCATGCTCACATGCTGTGGCAGCCACCTCCCTTCTTGCCTACATTACTGCACGCAGATGAGTAATGTTCTCTGGCACTGTTATGACTGAAGGATGTACATCAGGGACCATACACAACCTACATCTACTTTTTATAGTAATGTTAGTGGCATCATGTGAGATGCATGCTTCCATATCCTCCCAACTAATACACCCTGCTACCAACCCTTTCCTTAGTCACAAGCTAAGTAATCACTCTAGCGTCTGTTTATAGTCAAATAGGTGGGGATAAAGACACCCAGACCCTCCCCTCTAACCCTCCAGCTCCATTGGTCAATTCCCATATCCAGGTCACTTGTGGCATTGTAGGCTGCCTTGTCCTCCACTACATGGGTACCTGTAACCTAACTTTCATTCAGTTTACGTATTTACATAACTTTATTTCTACTCTATTCAGACTTAAAGTCTTCCATTGTTGCTGAATCCACCATTCTTTGTGGGATGCTTCCATCCATGCATTATTTTGGTTTGTTACCATTTTTCATCTGAAATTTCTCCTAAAGATACTGTCCTCTTGAACTTTGATTTCTTTAAGCATTTTAAGGTTTCCATCACGTTAGTGAACCTCTCTACTTTTCCATAGCTGTGCACATAATAATAATTACATGATATTAATAGTTACAATGTGTCCACCTCTCTCCTGTGGTGTACCAGTGCATTAAAGGAATCAACCCCCTAGGAACTGATAAGTTATCTTCCATAGTACTTTCTCCACTTGTGTATATAGAAGGGCCATAGTTTGTCCTCTATTCACACATACTGGAGTACATCAAGGACCAGAATTTCTTTCATAAGCTGGTAGAAACTGACCAAAGCCAAAATACATTATGAAGCACATTGGCCACTGCTATCACTTTTACGAGACACAAGAAATTGATGTCTCAGGGTCTTGTGGGGTATATCCTGTAATGCATGTAGGTATGAGGTCCGTTTTGATATGTATATTTAGATCTATGTACATCTGTCAGCACTTTGATATGTAACTCTCTCTCAGTAGGTCTGCATTGTTGTCATTCCTAAGGTCTGCCTCCCTACAGCTGTATGTCACTTGGTGATATGAGGTATGTACTACCTGCCCAGGGATGAGCAGTGCATCTGAAATATTCTCAGTGAGCTTGTAAATTTGACCTGTGAGTGTGGCAAATGAGCTTATACTCGTATTGGATTCAACTTGATGAATACATTGCTGATCAATGGGTGGTCAGTGAAATGGACCAAACCTCCCATTTTATTGTTTCCAAAATGTTCTTTATATCTACTCCTTTGCATATCTTAGCATCATCTCTGGAGAGATGCACTTTTCCTTCCAGCCCCTGTATAGTTTCAGGAAAATGGATATTAAAGAAGAACTTAATTCGTGTCATAACTCTATCCTAGGGCATATCACCCTGCACCCCCCAGATCAATTCCTACATTGCCACGTACATAGTAAGTATGAGGCCATGTATACAATAAGTATGAGTCAGGTGCTTCTCCCTTTATGAGTCACGTATGTGCTTTTCCCAAGTTTCAGTGCACATCGTATTAGGTATGTATAAAATAACATTACTTCCTTTAGGAAAAATGCCACTCAATAGGGTGTTTGCAGGTCTGGCTTGTTAGCCTTTCCAGTAGAGTTAAAGTAAATCTTTGTTGAAAAAAGAGCAGGGAATGAACTTTGTAATTTCTGACAACAGGAGGTGGCAGTCATTGCTGATTAAGTAGTTCAGCTATAAATTCCATAAAACCTAACACCTGTAGTGGACAGAGAGAGAGTGGTGGAGCACTGCAGCTATGCATTTTACTCAGATCAGTATTGCAGTCTGTCTTGTCACTAACAAAAGAAGTATTCCTCAAAAGCGGATTTGTTAGGTGCCAAAAGAGCAGAAATCAGAGTGAGTTATTTATGTATTGACATTTGATTATTTAAAAGCTGTGCAGATACTCCCTCTCTCCAGAGATTCTCAGAGGAAGCAGAGATTCAGAATACCCCAGTTCTGAGCGAATGGGGTGAACAGCATGGAGAACAGGAATGATGTAATTTATTTATTTGTTTATTTGTTGACTAGGAGAGCAGACTTTGTCCATGATCCAGGCATAAGGCACCATTATACAGAGAATGTAGATTACTGCGTCTGTATTGTAGGAGCATCACATGCATTCAAGGAGAAAAGATAATAAAATAAATCATAATGCTAGCCCCCACAGGTATACCAACCAATAAATGATAAAATAATACTAATCAAGTGATACAAGGCATTTGTATTGTATAGGAGATCAATATGTGATGACACGAAGAAACTTATTTCCTCCAATTTTTCACCAGAGTAGTCCTTTAAAGAGGACTTGTCCCCGTGGAGGAGTCCGTATCTAACTCCCCTTTCCCTATATTATTCCTGTTTTTATCATTCTCTGTTATCTGCTATGTAACTCTCTACTTATCCAGACTTCTATCTCACCACCTACTTGAAGGCTGTTCTACATCCCTATAAATGTTTGTGGCTCCATAATGTGTACCTTGTCAGTTTTCTGAAAATCCCTCTGTGCTTTGTCACTCACTCAGAGAACTACAACAGATTGCGTTCATGCTTTCTTTTGATATTATCTCTGTGAATCAGTTTTGCTTAGGGTTTTGTTGTCTTCAGTATGAGCTGTTAAAGCTAGGTCACTGCTAAAGCTGTGATCTGCTAAAATATATAATAAGATTGAGAAAATCATGATCAAATGGTTTGTAATGAACAACTGTGGCTATTATTAGAGGATAAAGCAAGAAGGAGACATTTAGATTTGAGTGGTTTGAAAATGGAGGATTGCTTTGATTTTGTTTTAAGTAAAAGAGCATTTGGGGCTCAAAGTATTGAAAAGATCCTCAAGTTGCACTTATCTATAACTGAGCGAGCTTATGGAAAACAGAGGATTACACTAGTACAGATTGTTTAATGATATGAGAAAGAAGAAGAAGTGTTGTGGCAACTTTTGGAGTCTGATAAGCAATATACAGTTGAAGGTTGACTGGTGTTTGTAGACCATGATTTTCCAGGAAACACACTTCAACAGATGTCTCTACTCATGGAAGTGAATAAGAAGTGTAGGCAAAAGTAAGACATACGCTGATATTTTCAACTGTCTTAAACTTTTTTTTTCTGAATGGGATGAAAGTATTTACCAGTGCACTGGACTATATGAAGAGAGACACGGTTGAGCTCTCTTGGCATGTGTCCCAAGCAGGTATGTCCCTAGCCTTGAGCAGCATACTACCCCCACCTAGAATAATGCCACAGTATAAACAAAAATTATTGATTTCAATAATTGGCTTAGTTTTTGGTGTCATTCAAAGGAGATCTAGTTCCTGTCAACCTGGGAAGCCATGGTTGACAAACCTTGCTGCTTTGCCAGCGACAGCTTGCACCTGGTACCTCTAGGCTTTCGGCTGCTGACAAAAGCTCTTGCCTACCCCATAGTGCCTTTTTTTAAGCAAGGTCTCAAAGCAGCATTACCAACATGAAATTAACTAATCAGAACAAAATAAGAGTTATGCTTCTAAATGCTAGGAGGTTAAACCAAAAAACTGCACACCCTGGAAGCACTTCTATCACTAAAAGATGTAGATGTCAGTGCAGTCACAGAAACCTGGTTCAAGGCCTCAGACAGTACCCTGGTCCTGCAAGGTTACAATGCCTTCCACACCTTTAGACCATAAAATGAACATGTGAAAGCCAAAGGAGGCCGTGTTTATATTTATATTAGAAATAAGTTCACCTCCCATTTAGTTAGACTAGAGAACTCCTTGGAGTTACTCCAAGTTCAGTTTGCTGTGGGTAAGGCCCCCATTCAAGTCATAGCCAGTTATAGATCCCACTCCATAGATCATGATGTGCACAAAGCCTACTTGACCAAACTGGCATCAATCCAAACATTCCTGAACACTCAGGTTATGGGGGATTTCAATTATCCCTTCATCAACTGGGAAACCTATGCTAGCCCTAACTCACTAGCACAAAAGTTCCTTGACTTTGTTAACTCAAATGCCCTGGAACAATTTGTTCATACCCCAACAAGAGGAACAAACACACTAGATCTGGTCCTCACTAACATGACAAACAGATGCACCGCCAGAACTGTTGGACCCTCATTAGTTAAATCTGACCACAAAGCAGTCACCTTCAAGCTGTCACTAATACCAGAACTCACAAAGGGTAAAATCAGACTAAAAAACTTCACCAAGGCAAACTATACCCTCCTAGGTGAATGTATAAATGCATTCCAAGCCCCACCCCCCAGCTGGAAGTGGTAACTACACTGAGGCTTACACTAAAGCCTGTACAATCACTTGTGTAAGAGTATAGACTCAGCTGTACCAGAAAGAATCAAAGCCAGAGCCCCAAGTAAAAACAAGCCAGCATGGTGGACATCCAGCATCAATAAACTTTACAATAATGCAAAAAGTTGCTGTCCAAGAAAACAAAGGCGAGGTCCCAACAATGGAAAAGCACCCTCCTCAACCTCAACAGGCAAATAAGACAACATGTCAAATCCTCTAAGGGCTTTTATGAGAAAAACTTAGCAAGCACAGCCAAGGCTAAACATAAGGCCTTTTACAGCTACATATGTAACCTAAAAGGTTGGACCCAAGCATGTGCAGAACTAGTGACCAACAGTATCACACACACTGACCCCACAGACATAGCAAACCTGCTAGATGATAGGTTTGGTAAAACTTTCACTCCTTTATCCCCTCCAAACTTATCACAAACCTTGCTCCAAACTCCCCCCCCCCCCCCCCACCCTATACATCTGAAAAGCAGGTCATTAAAGCTTTGTCCAAGGCAAAGAACACAGCCTCTATGAGACCAGACAGCACCCCAGGCTATCTTCTAAACAGGCTAAAATATAAACTAGCATTACCATTAAGTATCCTTTTCAATCATAGCCTAATCACAGGCGTTGTTCTTACAGAATGGAGAACAGCAACAGTTATTCTCCTTCACAAAGGTGACCTAGCAACAGACCCAGGGAATTACAGATCCATAAGCCCAACCAGCCTCATCTGTAAAGCTATGGAACGTATCATCAAGGACGTCATAAAGACATAGGCAACCTCCAAACACTGGATCTGACCCAATTTGGCTTCCTCAAGGGCAGATTCTGCCTGTTCAACCTGGTGGATCTCTTCAAAAATAGGACCAGGGCCATTGACAAGGGTAGATCTGTGCACACAGCATACCTCGACTTGGCAAAGGCCTTTGACACAATCCCATACTCAGACATTACTGATAAACATAGCAAACTGAATGTAAAACCCTTTGTTATAAGATGGGATGTCAACTGGCTCACAAACTGGACACACACTATCAAACTGGGTGACTCCACATCAACCAACAGACCTGTTACCAGCAGGTTGCCACAGAGGTCAGTGCTGGTTCTCCTACTGTTTGGTATATACTTCTCACAAGTTCAGGCCAAAACTAAGGGGCTGTGGCTGACCAAGTTTGCGGATGACTGCAAACTGGGTGCAATTATTGAATCCCCAAAAGATGTCAGTATACTCCAGGAGGGTCTTACGTGGACCAGTGACTAGTGTCTTAGTCATGGTCTCAAACTGAATGCAAGGAAATGCATCATCATTCCTTTCAGCAAAAACAATGTCCCTTCACACTATCAAATCAGCAACAATACCCTAAGTACCCACAAAGTGGTAAGGGATCTGGGATCACAAGTTGACTGTGACCTTAACTTTGACCACCATGTGTCTACTGTAGTAAGGAAGGCTTTCTATGTAGCACACTTGATTAGTAAAGGTATTGCCTCAACAGCAAAGGAGGTTATAACCCCTCTATACTCTCTACTAATCCAGCCCATAATCGAGTATAATGCCCTGTTTGAATGTACCATACACAGCACCTGCAACAACTGGAGTGACCTCAGAGGTTTCTAACAAAGAAGATCAAGGGATGCAGCACCTGCCTTACACAGACCAACAAAAGTCCCTGTCACTATACTCTGTATCATACAGACTTCTTAAGGGAGACTTATGCCTGGCTTACAGAGCAATCTCAGACCCAATCCTAATGAACTTTCTGCACATCCGTAAATCAAATGGAACTAGAGCTACCCACTCCA